>NC_085137.1:241102196-241402196 GCF_035046485.1 Aedes albopictus | reverse complement strand
GGCCGGGAGGCTCCGCTCATCCGCAAACTGGGATGCTGGGAACGTAAAAGATACGAAATCACCGTCAGCTTTCCTCAATAGGAAGCAATCAGTGAAGTACTAGATTGAAAGTAGTGAGCTGGATTTTTGTATGGTGAGATGATCAATTCTCCATTTCTGCAATAAAACGGTGCAAACGGCGTGGGTTATATGATTTCTCGCTTAATTTGATGATGTTTGAGCAAAAGTTTGAGTAACTGTGTTGTTCAAGTTGCAAGAAATAAATAATACAACAACACAGTTACCCAAACTTTTGCTCAAACAGCATCAAATTAGCGAAGAAATCATATAACCCACGCTGTTTGCACCGTTTTATTGTAGAAATGGAGAATTGATCATCTCACCATACAAAAATCCAGCTCACTACTTTCAATCTAGTACTTCACTGATTGCTTCCTATTGAGAATCAAATGCCATATTGCTGTTTCCGATGCGGCTCCGCATGGGGGGGATGCTCGATGGTGACCTTTAAAAGAAGAGCGTTCGAAAGGAATGACGGTGGTCCGGTCTTGAGGGTAAAAGTTGCGAAACGAGTTTTGCATGAGATGTGAGATGATAGTAATAGTGAAAACCTATAAACCTCATTCAGTTGAAGTTAAGTGCCGTATGAGAAGTAGCTTGTTGTCCCTCTTGTTGTGAGCTTATAAGTTTGTTCACTTTTTATATTTTTTAATACTTTATTTAATACAGCTTAGTACCGTAATTGTAATTCGAGGTCAAATTAATCACTTGAAAATATATTTTGCGAATATGACAAAAGAGTTTCTGAAAAATTAGTGCCGGATGATTTCCATAAGAGGCAAAAGTGGCACTAAGTGGCAAAATAGGTATTGATTTTTTTGTCAAAAACATGAGCATTAGTGGAATCGAATTCAGTTCTGTGCCTTCAGCAGATGGAGATGGTCAATTCGATTCCCACCGGAACACGTGCATTTCTTTTCATAATTCAAACCTCAATTTGTTCATTAGTTACATGTTTCTGTTGCGTGTATGAATATCAGAGCAATCAAACGATGTCAAAGGTCAATAGTTTTTTTCTGGGATTTCCAAAACGAATTCCAGGAATAATGGAATCCCGGAAGGAACTATAAGATGAAACCCAGAATAAGTTCCGGGGGAATTTATTGTAAAACTGGTGAAGGAGTTCCTTAAAAAAATATTGGAGCTATTGCTCAGGGGACTCCTGTAGGAACGAACTCTTAAAGTCATGTCATAAGGAATCCCATAAAAAGAACTCCACAATAACGGAATAGTTCCAGAACGATCTGCCAATGTATCCCGGAAGGATCCCTAAAGCAATCCCGAAAAGAATTTCGGAAGGAATTTAAGAAGAAGTTTTTGGGAGAACCCCGAGGAATCTCAGAAGGAGTTCTCAGTGGAATTTCACAAGAGGAATCCAGGTAAGAGTTCCTGATGAAATCCTGAACGCAGTTCTTGATAGAATTGCAGAAAAGGATCCCCGAAGGTGTTCCCGAATTAATGCCGGATATAGTTATCTTTCCAGGAAGTAGCTTCTGGAGGAATACAGAAAAAGGTTGCGGAAGGAATCCTGGAAGGAGTTCCAGGAGGAGTTGCCACAGGAATTCCGGTAGGAGTCCTTAAAGGAATTCCGGCGGTAATTCCTGAAAGAATCCCGGAACGAGTTTCTAGAGTAATACTAGAAGAAGTACTAGGAGGAATACCGAAAGAAATTCTTGGATGATTCCTGGGAGGATTTTCTAGATGGATCTCAGAAGGGATACCTGAATATGTCCCAGTAGAAACTCCTGGAGGAAGGTGCATGCAATTCCTGAAGGGGCCTGGGGAAATCTTGTAAGGTACCTCTAAAGGAATTTCGGAAGTAATTCTTAAAGAAATCCCAAAACGAACTCCTGAAGCAATCCTGGAAAGAACTTCTGGGGGAATCCGAAAAAAAAAATGATTCTCAGAAATCTACTCAAAGAATTATTTAAGATATCTCTGAAGGAATCTCTGGATAATTCCCAGATGGAGGGTACGGAAAAAATCTCAGAGGGATCTTCCAAAGCAATTCTAAGTAAGCATCCGGAAGAACCTCATAAAAAAATCCCGGTGAATCCAAGAGGATACTCCTGGAGGGTTAGAGAAACCCAAGGAGGAGCTCTGAATGAAATTTGTGGAGAAACCGCGAAGGAATTCTTGGAGGAATTCCGGATGAAATTTCTGTAGTATCACAGAAGGCGCTCCTGGAAGCAAGTTTCCGACGTTTCATGGCCTTGCCAGCTTTTCATGGGTGGTTTGGTTTAAATTAAACCGTGAGTGTAGGAAAGTGTGCTGACTTATGACTTATGAACGGCACCCCTTCAGGTAGTCCTTCTGGCTTTTCCAAAAAAATGTTCCAGGACTTCTCTAGGAGTTTGTGTGGAATTCCCAGGGAGTTCTTGATGATTCTCTAGGGTTCGTCTAGGAGTTTCTTCTGTGATTCCTTCAAGAGATCTTGCCAGGATTCCTACAGAAAGTACTCCCGAGATTCTTCCAGAGATTTTTTCTGGGATTTTTTTTAAGGAATACCTTCTGAGATTACTTCAGGAATACCTATATTCCTTTATCCTTAAGAAATTCCATCCTAAATTCTATTCAAAGTTTGTTTTGGAATGTCTTCAGATGTTTTTTTTTACTTCCAGAAGGTATTCCTGGGAATTCCAGCAATTTCAGATGGGATTTCTTTCGGGATTCTTCCAGTAGTTCTCTCAGGGATTGCTTTAGGAATACGTTCCGCGATTTCTGCAGAAACTCCTTCCAAAATTCTATCAGGAATTTCTTCCAGGAACTGTATGCGAGGTTCCTCCCGGAGTTCATTCTGGAATTTCTTCAGTAATTCTCTATAAGATCCTTCAAGGAGTCCTACAAGAAATACTTCTGGGATTGCTTCAAGGATTTCTTCCGGGATTCCTACGGTAGTTTCACCAAGAACTTCTTCAGGAATTCCTTCGGGAACTCCATTAGGGCTTCCTCCGGAATTTTTTTCCTGGGCTTCTTTCAGTAATTGCTTCTGGAATATCTTCAGGGATTTCTTCATGAATTTCCACGGAAACTTCTTCCAGAATTCCTTTTGGATCTCTTTCCGAATTATCCTATCCTTTTGGAATTTATTCTGGGAAGTTCTTTCAGAAACTGCTTCCAGGATTTCTTCAGGATTTATTCATCTCGGAACTCTTTTCTGGTTTCGTCCAAGATTTCGGTTGGAATATCTGCATATCCTGCTAGAATTCCTCTGGAAGTTCACTCTGGAGTTATTTCAGATGTTTCTAATGGAAATCCTTCAGGAGTTGATAGGGAGTATTTTGAGAAATTCCTACTGCAGCTTTTGTTTACAGAATTCCTAATGAAGTTCCTGCAGGTTTTCCTTGAGGAAATACTTTAGCAAGTTCCTTCTAGTTTTCCTCAGAAGCTATTAGGAGAATCTCGGATGGAATTCCTGAAGGATTCTTGTTACTCCATGAGAAATCCCAGTATCTCCAGGGGGACCCTGAGAGAAAAAAATGGAGAAACCACGGAAACAATTCCTGGAAGAATCTCGGGAAAACATGCTGGGGTATTCTTGGAAAGAGTAATCTTAGAGGGATTTCAAGGTGTCTAAGGCGGCTTCCATGGCTTCCAGGAGAACATAGATGTGTCTCAGGAGGTTCCAGGGCATTCCAAAGGTTCTAAGGAGCATTCCTGGGTGTTCCAGTGGGATATCTGGAGGTCTCAAGAGGGTTTCAGGAGGCCTCAGGTGAAACTAGAAGTTTCTATGGGATCTCAGGAGCGTTTCAGTAGACCTCAGAGTATTTCAAGGGGTCTCCAGTGAGGGAAGATTCAAATATTACGTCCATCATTTTTTGGGAATTCTAGACCCCCCTCCCCCCTCTGTTCCTATACCTAATAAACGTACTGTCACACTTTTCTAGACCCCCCACCCCTTCCCCCAAATGTTGGACGTAATTTTTGAACGTTCCCTTAGCTTTGTTGACAAGGTTTTTGATCGTCCATCCGGAGACGGCGGGATTGATTTCCGCTCCGATCAGGAACTTTTCTCGACTTCCCTGGGCATAGTGTATCATTGTACTTCGGTAAATCCGTTGCAGAGGCATGTTCTCCTCTATTTGGGAAAATTGTGTAATTGTACTTGTCTCACAATATGAAAATTCGTGCAGTGGTAGGCAAAGAAAGCGCTTCAATTGATAACTATGAAAGTGCTCAAAGAACACTTAAGGCACAGTAAGGCAGGCCAAGTTCCATTGAGAACGTAGAGCCACAAAAAAGAAAGACGAAGAGTGTTTCAGGAAAATTCCAGGGAGTTGCAGGGAGTTTCAGTGGGAGGTACCAGGAAATCTTAGGGGCGTTTCAGAGGACTCTCAAAGGGCTCCGGGTGGCGTCACCCTCCTTTGGCATTAGGGTCATTTTTGACCCAAACCGTACACTGCGTCAGCGAGCTACTGCCAACGTGATGCAAAAGGAAGGTTAAGGGGAATTCCAGGGGGATTTCACGGAATCACAGGGAGATTCGGGTGGGTTTCTGGGATTCTCAAGGAGCGTTTCTAGGAGTCACTTCTTAAGGGTGTACCCGGAGGTCTCAGGGTTAGTCTTGGGAGTGTTTCAGGAGGTCTCACTCAGGTTTGTTAGACGGGTCATTACTCAGTTTCGCTCGATTTCAGAGGGTTCCAGGGGGCTTCAGGGGGTTTCATGAAGTTTTCAGAGAGACTCAGGTGGGCTTACGGTGATTCCAGAGGGTTTCAATTGTGTTTCAGGAATCTCAAAGAGTTTCAAGGGGAACCAGAAGGTATCAGTAGCATTTGAAGGAGTCTCAAAGAGCTTCAGGAAAGTTTCAGTGGTGCTCCAGGGGTCTCAAGGGGCTGCAGTGGAGTACTAGGTGGTCTGAAGGGAGTTTCAAGGGGTATCAGATGGTTGCAGGGGGCAGGGTAACTTTTGGGGATTTCTGGGGATCCCAGATGGTCTCAGGGTGTTTCTTGCGCGATTCAGGGGTTTTGATGAGTGTTTAATGAAGTTTCAGGTACGATCCAGTAGCTCCCTGAATCCCTCTGAAATACTCTTTTAACCCCTTGAAACGCCTATGAAAAGCATTTAATTTGTCTTAAACAGATTTTAAACTTCACTGAACCCCATGGAGTCTTCCAGGCCGTCAGTACCTCTGTAACGAACCTATCTTTCCTTGAAAGCCCTCTTAAGTTCCCCTGAATCCCCCTAAAACACCTCAAGGACCAACGAATTGGTCTTCAAATGTCCGACGCCACACATACCGGCAAGCCCAAGTAACACACTTGTCACCGAAGAGTCACGGCGGCGCAGGTTTTTGTTGCGCAGAAGTCACTGTGACTTACTTCTAACAAATAAACACTTATTTGCTAGAAGTAAGTCACAGTGACTTCTGCGCAACAAAAACCTGCGCCGCCGTGACTCTTCGATGACAAGTGTGTTACTTGGGAGTCGGCGGGTAGACAATGCCCGAAATTGACGAAAATTTCAAAAGTAATTCCTCTTCCTCTTTTCATACCGATACACAACAGAAATGTCATTCTCATCTAATTCCATCCGAATGAGATTTGGATTCTAAAAAAAAGCAAAAACCATGTGCGTTAGTGGAATCGAGTTCAAGTTCTACGCATTGGACGCAGATGGCCAAGTGGCTCCGTAGCTTGGAGGAGAGCAGCGCCCTTCTGGCGAATTGGAAATCGTGGGTTCAATTCTCACTGAAGCATATAAGGTTTTTTTTCCAAATTTAAATTTCAATCCGAAAAAAAAGTACACTAAAACCTAAATTTTCGCACATGGCTGGGGTGCATGAATTAAAAATGTGCATAAATTAAAAAAGGCATCAAATGAGGGAAATTTATGCATAAATTAAGTTTGGGCTTTAATGAGGGAATATAGTTCGTGAGAACAGGCCTTGCTCCTGGGATTTTGATGTGGGGCTTAGGCGGTTTCCATAAAGTTCCCAGAGAGCCCAGAAAAGGGGTTCCAAGGGGATTCAGGGGCGTTTCAATGGGTTGTTTCAGGGGATTCAAGGTGCTTTTTAAGGGCGTCTTTAAATCAAAAGGCATTTCTGGGGCATTTCAAAGAATATTGGGATGGGGTCCCTGAAAATCCTCTGCAACGTCCTGGAACTCCTCAAAGATCCCCCTAAAACCCTCTCGAACCCCCCGCACTGAGCGTCTCAGAAACTCTCTAAAACTCTTCCGTAACGCTTCCGTAACGCCTGAATCCCGCCGAAAACGCTCTGAAACATCCTGAAATGCCTCCAAAATTCCCCTTAAGCCCCCTCGGGCCCCATGTAACGCACCTGCGACGCTCCGAAACCCTCGAAAACGCCTCCGTAAGCCCTCTGAATCCCGCCAAAAATGCTCTGAAACTTCCTGAAATGCCTCCGAAATCCCTCTAAAATCCTTGGACCTTATCTAGGAGTATGTGCACAGGACGAAAGACTTCCGGCCCCTGACCTCCAAGAGATTGAGGAGGAGGTTGGCCGGTTGAACAACAAAGCCGCTGGAGCAGATCAACTACCAAGCGAGCTTCTAAAATACGGTGGAGAAGCACTGGTGAGAGCACTACACTGGGTCATTACCAAGATTTGGGAGGAGGAAGTATTACCGGAGGAATGGATGGAAGGTATCGTGTGTCCCATCTACAAAAAGGGCGACAAGTTGGATTGCGGGAACTACCGCGCGATCACACTACTGAGCGCTGCCTACAAGATACTCTCTCAAATTTTATGCCGCCGTCTATCACCGATTGCAAGAGAGTTCGTGGGGCAATATCAGGCTGGATTTATGGGTGAACGCGCTACAACGGACCAGATGTTCGCCATCCGCCAGGTGTTGCAGAAATGCCGCGAATACAACGTGCCCACACATCACTTGTTCATCGATTTCAAATCGGCGTATAATACAATCGATCGAGAACAGCTATGGCAGATTATGCACGAATACGGATTCCCGGATAAACTGATACGCTTGATCAAGGCGACGATGGATCGAGTGATGTGCGTAGTTCGAGTATCAGGGACACTCTCGAGTCCCTTCGAATCTCGCAGAGGGTTACGGCATGGTGACGGTCTTTCGTGCTTGCTGTTCAACATTGATTTAGAGGGTGTAATTAGGAGAGCGGGGGTAAACACGAGTGGAACGATTTTCACGAAGTCCGTTCAGCTGCTTGGTTTGCTGATGATATTGATATTATTAGTCGTAAATTTGAGACGATGGCGGAAACGTACTTCCGACTAAAGAGTGAAGCCAGGCGAATCGGATTAGTCATTAATGTATCGAAGACAATGTATATGATGGCAAAGGGCTCCAGGGAGGAATCACCGCGCCCGCCACCCCGAATTTATATCGACGGTGATGAAATCGAGGCGGTTGAAGAATTCGTGTACTTGGGCTCTCTGGTGATCGCCGAAAACGACACCAGCAGAGAAAGTCAGAGGCGCATTGTGGCAGGAAATCGTTCTTACTTTGGACTCCGCAGAACTCTACGATCGAATAAAGTTCGCCGTAACACGAAGTTAACCATCTACAAAACGTTGATTAGACCGGTCGTCCTCTATGGGCACGAATCATGGACCCTACGTGCAGAGGACCAACGCGCCCTTGGAGTTTTCGAACGGAAGGTGTTGCGTACCATCTACGGAGGAGTGCAGATGGAAGACGGGACATCGAGAAGGCGAATGAACCACGAGCTGCATCAGCTGCTGAGAGAACCAACCATCGTCTATACCGTGAAAATCGGAAGGCTGCGGTGGGCGGGTCACGTCATCAGGATGTCGGATAACAACCCGACAAAAATGGTTCTCGAGAGCCATCCGACCGGTACAAGAAGACGTGGAGCACAGCGAGCTAGGTGGGTCGACCAAGTGGAGGACGATCTGCGGACCATATGCAGAGTGCGGAACTGGAGACAAACAGCCATGGACCGAGTGGAATGGAGAAGCCACCCCGGCCTTAGCCTGATCGGTAAGTAAGTAAGGCCGCCGTTTCAATAGTTACCGCCATTGTTTAATATTCTTATGCACAATGTTGGTTCTGAGTAGCCTTCCCTCTTTTTTATGCAGGGCATAAAAAAGGTGCATAAATTAAAAGTCCATAAAAATAACATGCATAAATTGAGATTTAACCCTAAAAGGGATACCTGGGGTCCATTGGACCCCAGGCGCCTTTCAGAGCTCGTCTTTGATGGAACACACTCAGCGAGGTGACGAAACTGAGGCCATGAAGGTATCCCTTTTAGGGTTAACGACGCGTAGTGCGTCATCAGCATCATTGAAATCTCGCTCGAAATTTCAAAGTGATAAAACTCAGTTACCAAAGCGCAAATTTGGATGAAAATGTATCATCCCATATGCTCACTCGTGGTGAGTGTGCTGATACTTTTTCTACTGCGTAACTGCAGAATTGCCCGTTTTTTATCACTTCAAAAACGCGAGGCAAACAATCATTGAAAATTAAAAAGTCAATGATTCCTATGAAAATTCTGTGATGCACCAAGTCACCTTAAGTGTAACAGGACTGGTACGACTCAGATATTTATTCCAAGATCTTGAGTACACCAAGTCGGAATGTTGACGATTTTACTACCAAAAGCAATCGTCGTTGATGGACAGAGTGTCAGGTTGCAAACAGTAAGTACATATAATATAAAGGAAAAGCTTCTGCATCAGAAGCACTACTGTAGCTATTCACACGTCCTGCTTGTTTTACCAATTAAGTCACAAACCTATGCCACTCGTCACTATCGACATCGCAGAAGTGACCAATCTTACCAAAAGGAAAGTGTCAAATCTTCACCAAACGAACCAGTCCCCGCGATCAGCTGCGTGCATGTGTGGTTTGATGAATTCGTATTCCATTCACGGTTGGCCAAAGACGAGAGCATCACCGCACCGGTGATGTTGGTGGCCACGTCTTGGAAGAGTTCACACACGCGCTTTCACAGCAGATTGTGATTAGAAAGGTCGAAGTACCTATGTACCTATCTCTGCGCTCTACGTCTTCCAATCCAAGTGATGAAGATGGGCGAGAAAGGTGCTTGGGGTTGATCGATTGCGAACAGAGCGAACAGAGGTTGGGGCTTAGAGTGGCCCAAAATAAGCCATATCTGGTATTTCAATGCTTATATTCCAAGAAATTGCAAGATTCGTGGATCAGTTGAAGAAAGGAATAGAAAAACGAATGCTTTAAGAATTTAACTTCACAGGTCTTACTCAGATCACTTGATTGCGAAATCTCAACAAAACCAGAAAATTTCACTCGTGGGTACAAATCTGCGCCATGGCGCGGTGGCAGTGACGGCGAAATTGTGCGGAACCGAGAGAAAAAGGGGCGCACCAATTGGTCCAAGGAAAAAGTAATTGTTTTGACAGCTTCTTTCTGTATGGAAAGTGGCGGTCGGCCATCGACGACGACAACGGAGTGACGCAAACGAGACACAAATCGTTTGTCATACGGCCGTTCGTTACATGGCCCTCGGGCACCGATCAACGAACGAACGGTCAGCTAGCTAGCTAGTCAGGTTATGGGAATGATGAAAGCTTCCCGTTTTTGCAGTTGGCCGCCACGAGGAGCGCATAAATTGAATGACTTCAGGGCGTTAGCAATTAATTGGTCGATTGTTGACGGGGAACGATCGGAGGGAGGGCAGCTAACTGTTATGGTTAGCCTATTGTGGCCCTACTTACCAGCCGACCATAGATAGTTGCATTGCTTTGAAAGGGTGCTACTTTGTATGCGCGCGCAAATTTATCTCATTATGTAGATGACAAGCGGTGATTGTCACAAGTGGTTAGGAAAATTGACGAGTACCGCGGAGTACCGTAGCGTTTAAACTTGTGCAATGGTTGAGCCTGTAGTATGAGGACGTCTTTAATATGATCGATTGAAGTTGCATAAGAACGGTTAATTGGTATCAATTTACATTGTCATTTGATTGAGAATGGAAGGTTTTGTAGTGGGAAGTGGGATTATCTGTTATTTAGAGTGATTTGGTTTTATGTAGATAAATGTACTGTAAAAATGCCAATCGACAATGAATGCTTTCAGATGCCACCGTGGAAAAGCTTATAAATCGAAGATTTCTTATAACCATCATAAAACTAAACTCAAACCATTCAGGTTTAATGAGGGTTTTCAAAGCCTCTCCAAAGCAAATTGGACTTCAAGTTTTTGTTTGGGTTGTTACGAGAAGATGAAGAACCCTTATGGCGTTTCAAATTCCTACGGCAGGTGAAACTTTTCTACACTTTACCTGAAAAGTACCGAAACTCCACAAACAATAATGAAGATAATTGTAAATGGTTCTCTATCGCAAAAAAGTGCTCCAATATCAAATGTGTGCAATCAGCGAAACTCATGTTACGGCTTCTATTTGATTCTTCATCAATTTAAAACCGCGCTCCCGAGAGGAAGATAATGTATCAACTTGAATGAAATGCACATCGCTTTAAAAAACAATTATACATCCATCAAACACGTGCTTGCGTCTCGGAACCGCTCGCTCCTCAGCGTCAGCATGGGTACAATGTCAGAAACTGCTGCTGCTGCTGCGGGGGTATAATCCATCTGTTTACTTACCGTCCGAAATAACAGCACTATCCACACCACTAATGGCAAAAATATTTTCATTTTTGCTGCAAAGAGAAAGAAAATAGAAAACAAACATTAGTTATGGATCTGTGTAACGTACGCAATGTATGTATGGATCTTGAGGCGCACCAAGTGCACCACCAATGGTCAATAATAGTCAATATTTGCGATCGCCGTTTTTTTCCCCCGGTCGGAACACATGCTTCCGCAAGGCGGAAGAAGAGAACCAGGCTTATGGATAATTCAAGAAAAAACAGCCTTCTTTACGCTCGAATTAACTCTCTTCTACCATGTGGGAGCTGTTCCCGCACAAAAAAAAAAACGTCCAAATATCGCCACAAGCTCAACTGATGATTATGGTAAACCACAAGGTAGGTAGATCGGTCTGAGATCCGGAGCTTCTTCGGGGGCTTGCGGCTCGATGGAAACCGATGACGATGATGATGGTGATGGCGTAGCGTAGCGTAGCAAAACGAAAATGGCGCGCAATTTTTCCCGTTCCTTTCGCTTGTTTTTCCTCGCGGTTTTGCTCGTCGTCGTCGTCGTCAAGACGGGGCGACCTGCTGCCTGCCTCTAGTAGTAGGTATCGCCAAGTTCCGTGACCACGCTGGCTGGATGAAGTAGCATCACAATTTTTACTGTTATACACTCAGCTGAGCTGTTGGTTTTGTAGTAGTTTTCAAAATATTGTGACCACCCTTTTAATTACATATTAGACCTCTTCATAAAAAATGAAATTTCTCGAATTCTGCCAGTCACCCCCACATCTTAATTCTAATGCTGAAACAAACTTCTGGTCAAATTTTCAGCTAAATTGGTGAAGATTTCGAGGTGCCTCAAGTCAAAAATGTGTTTTTTGGTCATTTTTTACCTTTAAAAAATGCCCATGAAGGCTAGAAGCCATATAAAATATCGCGGCCGCCAGTAAATGAAAGTTTTTTCTATTCCTTACAACTTTTGTGAACATTATGTGCTGATCGGAGAATGTTTTGATCATATTTTTTCGATTTTGAGTCATGCAAGTACCCTAAAAAGTTACATTTTTCAACAGTTTTTGTTCTACGAAATTCAAACACACAACTTTTCTAACAAGTACCAAATCATTAAATAATTGCCCACATTTTTCTGAACAATATTGCCATACATCATTTTCTTATCCGATCTACGAAAAAAATCACAAAAATCGAAAAGTAGAAGCTTTCCTGAGTTTTTTGATATCTGGGGTTGACGCAACTGTTGGCAGACAGAATAATCAAACATAGTAGCTTTGCTTTTTCTTGATGATTGCGATGATTGATCATTGATTCAAGTGACAGGTAGGCACAAGCAAACATTTCTTTAACAAAAGTGACGTATAATGTGTCACAGTAGAATGTGAGGATTGGCTCAGATGGTAAGGCTATGGACTGGCAAACCAAAGGTTCAGAGTTTGAGTATCATTTTTATCGTATTTTTTATCATCATGCTGAAAATATCAACCTGCACTTAAAATGCAAAATAAACGAATCAATTCATTATTTCAATTTACCTGGCCGTGTAATCTTTAATTTACCTGGCCGTGTAAAGAAAAAGAAAATTAGATCTTTGGAAGAAACCCCGGGAAAAAATCTTGGAAGATCCAGGAGAAACCCTGAAAACTCTAAGACACATCTCGGGAGCAACAGCGGAAGGAATATTCCACCAGGGTGCGAAGCCGCCATTTTCAAGAATCCAACATCTTGTATGTAAACATTTGTGTATCCACAAAGCATTCCATTGTGGATACACGATAGATGTTGGCTCCTGTCCTGGGATTAGGGTTGCCACATACGTGGAATATTCTAGGTAAAGTCCAGGGAATAGCTCAGAGAGAAATTTCGGGTGAAACTTCAAGGGAATTCCCGCAAGAACTGTTAAAAACCGTAGGAACTTCGGAAAAAATCCTATAAGGGAATCTGAAAGCAATAACGAGAAAATCTTTGAAAGAAATTTTAGAGTGGAACTCCTGCAGAATATTCATACAAAACTCCTGACGAAACCCTTGGAAGAACTCTAGTAGAAACCCCATCAAAACACATGAAGAAATCATGAAAATACATTCAAGAGGAATTCCGAGATAATAAAAAAAAAATAAAATCCTCGGCAACATCTGGAAAACAAATGTGGAAGAAATCATGGAAAGAAATTCCCGATCCCCGTGAAAAAATCCCGGAAAGATACGATACGGAAACAAATACGATAAAAATGACGATACTCATGGCGGTAAGCTTCACAGCGTACTAGACGCCAATCACGTATTATCCTCGATTTTCCTAAGCACCAAACGGTATTATCCTTGATTTTAATCTGAGATTTAACTTTAGTGCGCCGATTTCGGCGCACTAAAATTAAATCTCGGATTTACATGAATTGGCTGCGTGCAGAAATTAATTGGCACCGCATACTACGCCCTCGTAGAACCGTCAAAGAAAAACAAAACAAAAAACAGCAGAAGTCTGAGCTGCCGACCGATGCTTTCGGAAAAGACGGATAAGAACCTCCAACTACTCCTGAGGATGGACGTGCGCCGTGATTAGCGACTCAACCGGGAGTTTCCCGTTGGATGTGCAGAGAAGATTTGAAAGGCAGTGGCTACAAAGTTTTCTCCTCACATGTGATGGGAAACGTCGTCAGAGATCTCTTTTGTTTCAATGTTAGCTACGGGAAGAAACATCATGGACTGCAGTACGATCAGTGATGTTTTCGCAGGTTTAATCGGGAGATTGCTGCTTGCTGGCCAAGTACCTGGTGAATCGATAGCATGATTGGATCCCCTTATGAGCTGCCTTAACAAGTTCATATAAAAATATACATATTCATCCCAAAATTCCTTCATAGTTTCCGCAGAGATTCATAATTCATTCTGGTTGGGAATAATGTTTTTAATATATTTTTCTAGGAATTGCTGGAGGGTTTCTTCCAAAGATTCAATCGATGATGCCTTCAGGAATTCCTCCCGGTTTTCTCATGGAATTCCTGCGGAGATTCCTCCGGCGATTCTTCTAGAATTCCTTCAGGTATTTCTTCAAAATTTCACCAGAAATTCCTCCGGGGATTCGTTCAGGAATTTCTTCAGATAATTCTGCAGGAATTCTTCCGGGATTTCTCCAGCAATTTCTACGGAAATTCCTCCAAAAACCTCTCCAGGGATTGTTTTGGAAATTCCAACATGGATTCTTCCAGGAATTACTCCAGGGATTCCTTTGGTAATTTCGACTGAGATCCTCCGGGAAAATTTTCAGGAATTCTTCCACGAATTCCCCCAGGAATTCCTACGCAAATTTCCACATGGACTCCTTAGGGTATTCCTTCGGGGATTCTTTCAGTAATTCTTTCGGGTATTCCTCCAGGTTTTTCTTTGAGGATTCCAACAAGGATTCTAACAAGGATTCTTCCCTCAATTCCAAGGATTCGTCTGGTCATTTCGACAGAGATTCCTCCGGAAATTCCCTCATGGGTTTCTCCAGGAATTCCCCAAGGATTCCTTCCATGATTCCTCCGCAAATTCCCCCGGGGATTCCTATAGGTATTCATTCGGGAATGTTTCCAGTAATTTCTTCGGGGATTCATCGGGAATTCCTCCAGGAATTTCTTCGGGAATTCTTCCAGGAATTTCTTCGGGAATTCCTCCAGGATTTTTTTGGGGAAATCCTCTAGGATTTTTTCGGGGATTCCTCCAGAAATTTCTTCGGGAATTCCTCGAGAATTTTTTTTTCGGAAACTCCTTTGGGATTTCTCCAAGAATTCCTTCGAGGATTTCTCCGGAAATACCTTCAGGAATTTCTTCGGGAATTCTTCCAGGAATTTCTTCGGGAATTCCTCCAGGAATTTTTATTGGGAAACCCTCTAGGATTTTTTTCTGGGATTCCTCCAGAAATTTCTTCAGGAATTCCTCCAGATTTTTTTTTTCGGAAACTCCCCGGGGATTTCTCCAAGAATTCCTTCGAAGATTTCTCCGGAAATTTCTCCGGAAATACCTTCAAATTTTTTTTTGGGAATTCCTCCAGGAATTTTTTTGGGAAATCCTCTAGGATTTTTTTCGGGGATTCCTCCAGAAATTTCTCCGGGAAATCCTCCTGGAATTCCTTTGAAGATTCCTTCAGGAATTCTTTCGAGGATTTCTCCAGGAATTTTTCGGAAATTTCTCCAAGGATTTCTCCGAAAATTCTTGCTGGAATTACTTCGGGAATTCCCCCAAGAATTCTTGCAGGAATTACTTCGGGAATTCCTCCAGGAATTTCTTCGGGAATTCCTCCAGGTTTTTTTTCGGGAATTCCTCCAGGATTTTTTCCGGAAATTCTTCCTGAATTCCTTCGGGAATTCACCCAGAAATTTCTTCGGGAGTACCTCCAGTAATTTCTCCGAGAATTCCTAATAGAATTATTCGGGAATTTCCCAGGAATTCCTAAGGGAATTCCTGCAAAAACTACTTCGGGAATTCCACCAGAAATTTCTTCGGGGATTCCTCCAGGAATTTCTTCGAGGATTTCTCCGGAAACTTCTCCGGGGATACCTCCGGAAATTTCTCCGGGAATACCTCCAGGAATTTCTTCGGGAATTCCTCCATGATTTTTTTTGGGAAACCCTCCAGAAAAATTATCGGGGATTCCTCCAGAAATTCGTCCGGGAATTTTCCCTGGAATTCCTTTGGGGATTCCTTCAGGAATTTCTTCGGGAATTTCCCCAGAAATTCCTAAGGGAATTCCTGCAAAAATTACTTCTGGAATTCCTCCAGGAATTTCTTCGAGGATTTCTCCGGAAATTTCTCCGGGGATACCTCCGGAAATTTCTCCGGGAATACAACCAGGAATTTCTTCGGGAATTCCTCCAGGATTTTTTTTTGGGGTATCCTCCAGGAAATTTTTCGGGGATTCCTCCAGAAATTTCTCCGGGAATTTTTCCTGGAATTCCTTCCAAAATTCCTCCAGGAATGTTTCAGGGATTCCTCTAAGGATTTCTCCGGGAACCCTTGCTGGAATTACTTCGGGAATTCTCCCAGGAATTCCTTTGGGTATTCTTGCAGGAATAACTTCGGGAATTCCTCCAGGATTTTTTTCGGGAATTCCTCTAGGAATTTCATCGGGAATTCCTCCCGGATTTTTTCGGGAATTTCTCTTAGGATTTCTCCGGGAATTCCTGCTGGAATTACTTCGGGAATTCCCCCAGGAGTTGTTGCAGGAATTACTTCGTAAATTTCTCCAGGAATTTCTTCGGGAATTCCTCCAGGAATTTCTTCGGGAATTCCTCCAGGATTTTTTCCAGAAATTCTTCCTGGAATTCCTTCGGGAGTACCTCCAGTAATTTCTCTGGGAATTCTTAATGGAATTCTTCGGAAATTTCCCCAGAATTTCTTAAGGGAATTCCTGCAAATATTACTTTGGGAATTCCTCCAGGAATTTCTTCGGGGATTCCTTCAGGAATTTCTTCGAGGATTTCTCCGGAAATTTCTCCGGGAATACCTCCAGGAATTTCTTCGGGAATTCCTCTTGGTTTTTTTTTTGGGAAATCCTCCAGGAAATTTTTCTGGGATTCCTACAGAAATTTCTCCGGGAATTTTTCCTGAAATTCCTTTGGGGATTCCTTCAGGTATTTCTTCGAGAAATCCTCCAGGAATTTTTCGGGGTTTCCAGTAAGGATTTCTCCGGGAATTCCTGCTGGAATTACTTCGGGAATTCCCCCGGAATTCCTTTGGGAATTCTTGCAGGAACTACTTCGGGAATTCCTCCAGGATTTTTTTCGGGAATCCCTCTAGGAATTTCTTCGGGAATTACTTCAGGAATTTCTTCGAAAATTCCTCCTGGAATTAATTCAGGAATTTTCCCAGGAATTCCTTCAGGAATTCCTCCAGGAGTTCCTTCAGGAATTTCTCCAGGAATTATTTCGGGAATTCCTCCAGAAATTTCTTCGGGAATTCCTCAAGATATTTCTCCGGGAATTCCTCCAGGAGTTTCTCCGGGAAATTCTCCAGGTGTTGCTCTGGAAATTGCTTTAGGAATTTCTTCGAGGATTCCTCCAGGAATTCCTTCCAGAAATTTCTCTGAAAATTCCTTCAGGAATTTCTTTGCGAATTCCTCCAGGAATTTCTTTGGGAATTCCTCCAGGAATTTCTTTGGGAATTCCTCCAGGAATTTTTTCGGGATTTCCTCCAGGAATTCCAATGGAGATTCTTCCAGGAATTCCTTTGAGGATTGCTTCGGGAATTCCGCCAGAAATTCCGTCGAGGATTCCACCAGGAATTTCTCCGAAGAATCCTCCAGGATTTTCTCCGAGAATTCCTGCTGGAATTATTTCGGGAATTCCCTCAAGAATTTCTTTGGGAATTCCTCCAGGAGTTTATCCAGGAATTCCTCCGATGGATTTCTTAAAGAAATTCCCATAAGAATTCCGGAAGAAATCCCCGAAGGCATTTCTTGAGGAACTTCCAAAGGAATTCTTGGAGGATTTCCCGAAAGAACTCCTGGATTAATTCCTGAAAGAATTGCCGGAGAAATTCCCGAAGGAATGACAGAAAACAGGAAAAAAGGAATTTTTGGAGGAATCTCCGAAGGAATTCCTGAAGGTATCCTCGATGGAATTCCTGAAAGAATACCCGAATGAATTCCTAAACGAATCCACGTAGGTATTCCTGGAGGAATCCATGAAGGAATTTCTGAAAGATTACCGAAGAAATTTCTAGATGAAGCATCGGGGAATTACAGGAGGCAATGGCGTAGCCAGAAATTTGCTCTGGGAAAGGTTTTCGACGATCAATGAGCTCCAGGAAAAGCCCATGAAGGAATTCCTTGAAAAATACCCAAAGGAATTCCTGGTGGTATACCAAAAAGAATTTTTGGAGGAATCTCGATGGAATTCCTGGAAGAGTCCGCAAAGGAATTCCAGGAGAATCCTCAAACGAATTCGTGGAGAAATTCTCAAAGGAATTCCGAAGAAATTTCGAGAGGAATTTCAAAAGAAATATCTTAAGGGATTTCCGGACGATTTTTTTTTATTTCAAGATGAACTTCCGCAAAGTTCTAAGAGGAATTTCTGAAGGAACTCTCAGAAAAAAAAACGGAAGAAGGAATTCTCAAAGAAATTTCTGGAGGGATTCTCAATGAAAATTCGAGAAATTCCTTGGGTAATTTTAAGCAGAGTAAACGGACAATTTTCTAGAGAAATTTCCGTAGAAATTTCTGGTAGACTTCCCGGAGGAGATTCTAGACCGATTTCCGGAGAAGTTACGGAGGGATTCCGAAGTTTTTTTTTTGGAGAAGTTCACTAAGAAATTTCTGAGGAAGTTACTGCAGGAGTTACCGGAAGAGTATCTGAAGGATTTCCCGATGGTATTTTTTGGGGAGTTTTCAGAGGAGTTTTTGAAGGAATTTATTGAGGTATTGCTTTAGCAATTTGCGGAAGAAATTGTGGAAGAATTCCCAGAAGAATTTCTGAAGAACTTCCCAGAAGAACTTCTGGAAGAATTCCTGGTGAATTGTCTGAATGAATTCCTTACAAAATTTCCAGAAAAAATCCAAAGAACTATCTGGAGGTATTCCCGGTGGAATTCCTGGAAGAACTCCCTGAGAAATTTCCGAAAAAATCCTGGAGAAATTCCTGAAGAAATTTTTGCAGAACTTCAAGAAGAAATGTCTGGAGGAATTCAAAAAAAATTTCTGGAACAATTCCTGGAGAAATTTACTGAGAAATTTCTAGATGAATTCCCAGAGGAATTTCTGGGGAAATTCCTAGATGTTTTTCTTCAGGCATTCTTCGAGAAATTTCTGGAGAAATCTCCGGAATATTTTCTTGAGAAATTCCCGGAGAAATTTTTGGATTAATTCCCATTGGGATTTTTTTTGAGGAATTCACGGAAGAATTTCTGGAGGAATTTCCGTAGGAGTTTCTTGAGGAATTTCTGAAGGAATAACCGGGGGATTTTTTGGAGGAATTCCTGGAATAATTTCGGGAAGTATTCTCAGAGAACTTTCTAGAGGTATTCCCAGAGTGAATTCTTGGTGTGGTGGTTAGAACACTTGACTATCACGCCGAGGACCTGGGATCGAATCCCACTCCCGACATACTCACAAAAAGTGGGTTCTTCCTTCGGAAGGGAAGTAAAACGTGGGTCCCGAGATGAACTAGCCTAGGGTTAAAAATCTCGTTAATACAGACAAAAAAAAAAAAAAAGAGTGAATTCTGAAGAAATTTAAATGCATATCTGGACTAATTCCCGGAAGAATTTTTGGTTCAATTCCCGGAAGAATTTTTGGATCAATTCCCGGAAGAATTTCTCGAGGTATTTCTTGAGGATGAGATTCCTTAGAATTTCCATAGAAATTTTGACTCACAGAATGAATTTTGTTTTGAGGAACTCCGGGAGCAATATTTTGATGCACTTCTGTAGGAAATTTCACAACAATAATTTACGGAACATTTTGTAATACCTCGGAGAATAAGTAGGAATATCGGAACAAATTTTGTTCAGTGATTTATGGCAGGAATATCCAGGAAACTAATACAATTATGATTTACTGAATTAATGGAAGTAAACCAGGGAAAGAGCTTCTGAAGCAGTACCCGGTGCTACTGCTTTTTTGCGTTCATTCCTGTTAAAACTTATGTTTGAGATTGGAAATTCTGGGAGCATCACTGAAAGCAAAAGCAGATCTTTGCAGCAGAAACCTCGTGATTTATCCGGAAAACTGACAGCGGTGGGGCAGTTTGATAATGTCCACTTATCCTCGGTGGGTATTTCAGAACTGCGATATGTATCCAACGTTCATCGTGCAATTCCCGCCACAGTCAAATCTAGGTAAAGAAACTCGAAATGGCACGGGTGGGCATCCTCGAAGGGACGTCCGGGGAGTAAGTCCCACCCCATATCCAGTTTCATCGATCTCAGCGTGAACAATCAGGGCAACTTTCAACGGAACCGCAACTAAAAAGACCACAAATTTCACCTTACTGTGGTGCGGTTACGCTTGCTGCCAAAAGACAAAAAATCTCAAAAAACAAACGACGAGATCCTGGTACGAATCTTCAGACACCTCCGACGCAGAATTCGCACTGAACATCCGGGTCGTACTTCACAATCTGAACGACAGCAGTAGCAGCCAAAATCTGCTAATTTCGTAGGCCACGAACAGCGGGGACGCCGGTTACCGATTCCCGCGTTCGGCAGGGGAAGGTGGATAACGATGAAGCCACTGATAGCTCGGGCGCCGGCTGTCGATCACGGTTTATCACGCAGGAGGAACAAACTTCTTTTTTGTAAGAAAAGAGTAAATAAACACCCGCTGATTTGACATTTCCGCGAGCTGGTCAATCACGAGAGAGAACATGGCTGCGTGCTTTCTTTGTTAAATCCTCTCTTGGAGCTCTTTGGTGCTTACCGAATGGAGTATTAAAAATTAATCTGGATTTTCGAAAATCGGGATTAAAACTCGTATCAACTGCGTTGGTGCTTACGACCATCAAACTCTGAACCTTTGGTTTGCCAGTCCATAGCCTTACCATCTGAGCCAATCCTCACATTCTACTGTGACACATTATACGTCACTATTGTTAAAGAAATGTTTGCTTGTGCCTACCTGTCACTTGAATCAATGATCAATCATCGCAATCATCAAGAAAAAGCAAAGCTACTATGTTTGATTATTCTGTCTGCCAACAGTTGTGTCAACCCCAGATATCAAAAAACTCAGGAAAGCTTCTACTTTTCGATTTTTGTGATTTTTTTCGTAGATCGGATAAGACAATGATGTATGGCAATACTGTTCAGAAAAATGTGGGCAATTATTTAATGATTTGGTACTTGATAGAAAAGTTGTGTGTTTAAATTTCGTAGAACAAAAACTGTTGAAAAATGTAACTTTTTAGGGTACTTGCATGACTCAAAATCGAAAAAATATGATCAAAACATTCTCCGATCAGCACATAATGTTCACAAAAGTTGTAAGGAATAGAAAAAACTTTCATTTACTGGCGGCCGCGATATTTTATATGGCTTCTAGCCTTCATGGGCATTTTTTAAAGGTAAAAAATGTCCAAAAAACACATTTTTGACTTGAGGCACCTCGAAATCTTCACCAATTTAGCTGAAAATTTGACCAGAAGTTTGTTTCAGCATTAGAATTAAGATGTGGGGGTGACTGGCAGAATTCGAGAAATTTCATTTTTTATGAAGAGGTCTATTACATATGTATCTAGTTTTTAGTGGTTGGGTTCGTCGCTTTGCATTCTTTTACCGCCGTTGATGTCTCCAATATGTGATCCTACAGAATAAAACATTGTTTTTGGTGAAATTTGTGTATAGCTCCTATAAATTAGAACCTCAATTAAGGTAGACTCCATTTCGATACCTTCGTTAGGGTAACATAACCTAAATAATATTCATTTGTTTTTAGAGCTGATGATGGAACTACCGAAAAAAAGGCTGAAAGAGGATATACGGGAAAAAGGTGGACTTGAAGGATGTTGAAGATGTAAATTGGACGTAGGAGAGAGTCATGGAACCTTCTTGAACTGTCTAAGGCATAACTAGTAATCATTTGAAGTACTACGAATGGGAATGCCCCGAATACGGTATTGCCAGATCCGATTTATGTGCATCCCTCAGGGCCCGAGGGAAGCCAGAAAAGGAAGACATTAGAGACATTAGAGGGTTAACTTGATCTTCAGTATATGAAGCTTGTGTACGTCTTGAAGGAAGCTGAAGTCTTCACTTGATATCCCCGTCTTGTTGTTCCGCTTGTCCACCTCGTGTCTCTGTTTGATATCCATGTAGTGTTGCTCCACTTGTCCACCTCGTGTCCCTTTGAAAATTCTCTGTTTGTATCGTTACAGGTTGTTACATGTCAACGAAAAGCCCCCATCACCCTAACTTTTCCTCAAATATTTTTGTTTCCCCTAACCTCGACCAAACTGCAAGTTTTACGGTTTCCCAAAACTAACATAGTTTATAAATCAAAAACATGAAATTGTAAAAAGTTTTAACCGAATTCGGCTCCGTTATACCTGTTGGCGCTTGAGCCAAAAATAATCGATTAAATACAAAAAAAATACTACGAACATATTTAACACTCGGCCACCCTCATGCAATTATGTTTGGACAAGTGGTTTGTTCAATGACTATTTAGGACATCCAAGAACTCTAAAAACTCCACGAGTTTCAACAAGTATGGGTCATAGAATCTGCAAGCGTAACTACTTATCTCTCGTTGTATTACAAATAAGGTCTGCACTCACACAGACTCGTACATATATGTTCTTATCAAATTCCCATTGAAACATCTCTATAATCTCCTGAAGCTCAACTAAAACGCACTTAAAGCACTAGAAACGCATTGAGATCCCTCTCTATTCGAGACTTCGGAAACTTCTTTTAAACTCCCCTGAAACGTCGCCCTGAAACCCTCTGAAAACTCTCTAAACCCCCTGAAATCCCTCTAATACCCCTGCTCTTAAACTATGATGAAACTTCTCGGGAGCTCCCGGCAGTCTTGCTAGCGATCACAGTCTTTGACATCTTTTCGTCGATATTCGGCTGCCTTTGTCTCCAACATTCGCAACACAAGCGATCAAACTACTGTACAGAACAAAAATGTAGAATGAATGCGCTTGACCACGATTGCGTCTTCGGGAGATGGTTCGGTTTTTGTATTCCTGTCTTTCTTATAAAGGGAGCTATTTTGGATAAATGTATGTGTCGTAATCGATTTATCACACACGAATAAGCTAATATTATACCATCAAAATTAAAATTGGCTGAAATCTTGCAAAAAGCTGGAATTAGACAAATGTCATCGTGTCAGACGGCGTTGATTTGATCCACTTTTTTGTTTATTGATCTTCGTTCTGCCGCTCGTGTTGTGTGTAAGAGGTAGCGGTCGCGCTCGAATGAAACAAAGCAAGCTGACACCCGACCGCGGCAACGAAACGAAGGTAGTGAAAAGTGTCGAATGTTTACATACCTGGATCCCGGAAATCCCCGGAAGCCCCGTGGATCATCTTGGATCGCCTTGAACCCCTTCTCAACCTGGAACCCCTTCTCAAAGCCCTGAAACAGCTGGTAAGCCCCAGAAGCCCCTTACAACCTCATGAAACAACTTGAACGTCTTGGAACGCTTTTAAAGCCATATAAAACTCATTTGTAACCCATTAAATCCCTCGTGAACTTATATTTAGCTCTAATAAACCCCTTTTACTCTAGGGAACCCTCTGATATCTTTTAAAAGGCTTTAAAACAACTTGAAACTAGACCTGTGCGCAGACTGTTTTTTCCTCGACGGCGGCGCGAGGGCCATTTTAGGTCGGCGGTGGCATGACCGAAATTTGTCCAACAAGTCAACATTGGCGAAGGAAAAAAGTTATCAGTACGCTCTAGAATTTGTTGTCTGAGCTTTTTGATAACCAGTGATTTCATAAAATTTGTTAGAGTGCCCATATCTTATTCCTGTTCGGGTCCGTCACTGAGACCAGTTATTAGACCTATTGTAGAACTGCTGTATAAAACCCTTGCGGTGGCAAGAATTCTTGTTGTCAGCGAGCTGTTGCCAACGTGATGCATTGAAAAGTTATCGAGCCACTCGCTTAGAGAAACATTAAGAGAAATCCCTGATTAGAATTTTAAATAAATTTCAGAAGACATCACTGGAGGAATTCCAGTGGCATCTCTGAAAGATTTCCAGGGGAAATTTACGAAGAATTTTCAGAAGAAATGCCCGACAGAATTCCATGAGAAATCCTTGAAGAAAATCCATCAGCAATCTCTAAGGAAATTCAAGCAGGGTTCCCCGAAGGAATTGCAGCAAACATTCTCAAAAGAATTCCAGCAGAAACTACCAAAAGAATTTGAGGAGAGATCTTCAAACTATTTCCAGGAGGAATCCTCAAAGGCATTACAGAAGAAATCACCAAAGGAATTGCTGGAGGAGTCATTGAAGGATACCAGAAGGAATCTCCGAATGATTTCCAGGATGAATCCCCGAAGAGAATTCCGAAAGAACTTCAGCTGGAATCCTCAAAGGAATTCCAGCGGGAATCTTAAAAGGAATTCGAAGAGTAATCTCTGTAGGATTCCCAGGAAAAATCCCCGAACTATTTCCAAGAAGAATCTGTAGTGAATGACATTAATGCTTACTTAGATCATGGTAGGCATACACTTTGACGGAGAGTAGGGCCTGACGTTTAACTTAGAACAAAGGATGATCCTGTAAAACGACTTCAAATATAACAATTGTGTTTATTGATCATCCCTGCATCACCTCAGAATTCTCGAATAATTCTAACAGGAACCTCCAAATGAATTGCAGCAGGAATTCCCAAAGTAACTACAGCAGGAATCCCCAAAGGAATTCGAAAAGTAATCCTTGAAGGTTTTACAAGAGGAATCCTCGAAAGATCCTAAGGGAGAATTCCCAAAGCAAGACGAATCCCAGAAAGATGCAGAGGAGGAATCTCTGAAGAATTTCCAGGAGTAATCCCCAGAGGATTTCCAAGCAGAATTTCCGAGGGATTTTCAGATAGGATCTCCGAAGGGTTTTCAAGAAGAATCTCTGTAGCATTACTAAGAAGAATCCTTGAAGGTTTTTCAGAGGGAATCTCTGAAAGATTCCCAGGATTTTCGATGGACTTTCAGGAAGAATCTTCGAAAGAATTCCTGAACAAATTTCAGAAGAACATCCTGGAAAAATAAATCCTGGAGGAATTCTGGTAGGAACTCGAGTTGCAGAATATAACCTGGAGGCTTCTCTATCCCACCATGGAGGCCCGTAAAAACTTCTGGAGGAATCCATTAAGAAAGCTTTGGAAAATCCCTGAAGGAAATCCTGGAGGAATCTTGGAAGGAACTCCTGGACCATTCCCTGGAGGAACTTCTGCAAGAATCCCTGAAGAAACTTCTTGGGGATCCCTGAATTCTCTTCGAGGTATCTATGGATCCTACTGTAAAAATCTCTGGCGAAAATCCTGGAGAGATCCCTGAAAAACTCCTAAAGATATCTCAGAAGGAACTTTTGGAGGAGTTTCAGGTGGTATCTCTGAACTTTTGGAGGAATTCCAGATGGAATCTCTGAAGAAATATCTGCGAGAATCTCTGATACTGCTGGAGGAAACTGGAATACTTATCTCTAAAGGATCTCGTTGTACTAATTTCCGATGGAGTTTCTAGATCCCTCTCTGCTGGCCTCCCTGCTGGATTACCTGGAGGCTTTCCAGAATCCTCTTGAAAGAACCTCTGGTGGAACCTCCGGAGCAAGTTCTGAGGAAACTCTTGTTGGAATACCTAAGGGAACTTCTGAAGAAATCCCTCATGAAACTTCTGCAGGCATCCCCGAACCCTCCTAGAACAACTGAGGAGATCCCTGAAGGAAATTCTGGAACAATCCCTGAAAGAATTATGATGTGGCAAAAATCTTCGAATGATTAATCCCTGGTGGAACTTCTGTATCAACCCTGTAGAAACTTCATGAGAAATCCATAAAAGAACTGCTGGAAAAATTCATGAAATATCTCCTCCATATGGTATTTCGAAGGAAAAACAATAAAAAAACACCGAAGAAATTTTAGGAGGAATCCCAGAAGGATTCCGGGAGCAATTTCTGAAAGAATTCCAGAAGGAATCCTGGAAGGGACTCCAGACATTACTGAAGCAGATCCTGTGGTAATCTTTGGAGAACTTCTAGGAGGCATCCCTAAAGGGGTTTCAGGAAAGACCCCAAGAGGATTCTCAGAAGGAACTCCTACAGGAATCCTTGATGGAACTCCTGTAGGCGTCCTTGATTTTTTTTTTCTGGATAGATCCCTGAAGAGATACTTGAAGGGACTTCTGAAGGGATCCCTAAAGAATCACCAGAAAAAATCCCTGATTGGAATTCTATAGGAACTCCTGAAGGAATTCCTGGAGGAATTTCTTAAGGAACTTCTGAATTATTCCCTGAAGCAATTCTTACACTAATCTTTGAAGAACCTTGTATAAGAAAAGAATCCCTGAAGGAACTTATGGATGAATCCTAGATGTATACCCTGATTCCTCATGAATATTTGAGAGAACATCTGGAATAGTCCCTGAAAAAACTCCTGTCAGAATATCTGACAAATTTTCTAAGGAAAATTCTATAAGCATCCCTGAATCTTTCTGGATGAATTTCTGAAGGTACTACCAGAGACATCTCTGAAGGAACTCCTGAAAATATCTTTAAAGGAGATATCCCTGATTGGAATTTTATAATAGATGGTGGAACTCCTGTAGGAGTCTCTGAAGATAATCTTGTAGAAATCCCCAAGGGATCTTCCGAAGGCATCAAACGATCCTTCTGGCAGTATATCTGGGAAAATTCCCGAGAGATGCACTGGATTAGTACGACAGGAATATGTTGATTCCGGAATGCTGGCTTTCTAAGTCTTGGGCAAATCAAAACGGCTAGGTTCGCTTTTCCTCCGCTATGTGTTGCAGATATGCCGCGAATACAACGTGCCCACACATCACTTGTTAATCGGTTTTAAATCGGCGTACGTTACAATCGATCGAGAACAGCTATGGCAGATTATGCACGAGTACGGATTCCCGGATAAACTGATACGATTGATCAAGGCGACGATGGATCGAGTGATGTGCGTAGTTCGAGTATCAGAGACACTCTCGAGTCCCTCCCCCCAAATCTCGCAGAGGGTTACGGCAAGGTGACGGTCTTTCGTGCTTGGTGTTCAACATTGCTTTAGAGGGTGTAATTAGGAGAGCGGGAATAAACACGAGTGGCACGATTTTCACGTAGTCCGTTCAGCTGCTTGGTTCGCTGATGATATTGATATTATTGCTCGTAAATTTGAGACGATGGCGGAGACGTACATCCGACTAAAGAGTGAAGCCAGGCGAATAGGATTAGTCATTAATGTGTCGTAGACAAAGTACATGATGGCAAAGGGCTCCAGGGAGGAATCACCGCGCCCGCCACCCCGAATTTATATCGACGGTGATGAAATCGAGGCGGTTGAAGAATTCGTGTACTTGGGCTCACTGGTGACCGCCGACAACGACACCAGCAGAGAAATTCAAAAGGCGCATTGTGGCAGGAAATCGTACTTACTTTGGACTCCGCAGAACTCTACGATCGAATAAAGTTCGCTGTAACACGAAGTTACTATCTACAAAACGCTGATTAGACCGGTCGTCCTCTATGGGCACGAAACATAAACCCTACGTGCAGAGGACCAACGCGCCCTTGGAGTTTTCGAACGGAAGGTGTTGCGTACCATCTACGGCGGAGTGCAGATGGAACACGGGACTTGGAGAAGGCGAATGAACCTCGAGCTGCATCCACTGCTGAGAGAACCAACCATCTTCCATACCGCGAAAATCGGGAGGCTATGGTGGGCGGGTCACGTCATCAGGATGTTGGATAGCAACCCGAATAAAATGGCTCTCGAGAGTCATCCGACCGGTACAAGAAGACGTGGAGCGCAGCGAACTAGGTGGGTCGACCAAGTGGAGGACGATCTGCGGACCCTACGAAGAGTGCGGAACTGGAGACAAACAGCCATGAACCGGGTGGAATGGAGATAGCTACTAGGTATCAGTAGGTCGGCTCCAGAGGCACGTTCTCCTCCATTTGGAAAATTTGTGCCATTGTGCTAGAATCCCGGGAGGAATCTTGAGAAGAATTTCGACAGAAATGCCGGAAGGAATCCCGAATTGAATTCCTGAAGATAGTCTTTACTCTACCCTCTACCTTAACCCTCAACCCCATCTTACTCTTCACTCTATTCCTCTACCTAACCATCACCCTAAAATCTACCGCAACGTCTACCTTACCCTCTACCCTAACCCTCCATCCTACAATTTACTTTTACCTTCTACCCTACCGTCTACTTTACCATCTGCCCCAACTCTTCACCCTACTCTCCATCATACCATCTTTCCCACAGTCCTACTCTCTACCCTAACCACAAGCAGGTCATTAGGCCGAAATACGTTACATCAAATGGGTCATTAGGTCGAAGTTCATTTAGCCGAATGAGTTAGGAGAGCGAAGTCCAAATTTCTATCATAAATGATGGTAAAATGTTTTTTGAACTATGATTTTGGGTGTTTGTGGATACACTGCTATTCTATCAGAGATTTTTTCTTGTTCAAAAAATGGCCTGTTTTGTTCTCAGGTCTGCAACTCCTTCGATACGGAGCATAAGATTGTAAAAAGCTATTGCATGGCATAATTGTAAAATGACACAATATTTAATTTAATTTAATTTATAAAAATACTGTGTTCAGTAAAATCTTTTAGATGATTTTTTAAGGATTCCGCTAAATTTTCGATATGTAAAGATGCCCAAGCCCGTGCACAAGGGGGGGGTTTGGAGGTTAAACCTCTTCAATTGTCGATATCCCGTACACTAGGCGCCACTCCGCCCTTCGCAAAAATTAGAAAAAAAAACCTCCCTTAGCGCCATTTCTGTGCATGGGCCTGAAGATGCCCACATTATTTTGACTACCAGTATATGTAACATACATCCCACCGAATCCGACCAGGCCAAGCGGCGGCGACCGTCCGACGACCTCGATCGATGCTATCTCCTCCCGCCCTACCACAACTGGCTGAAACCTCCAGCCAGCCCAGCCAGCCAGCCAGTCGAGTTAAGGTTTGTTGGCCGTGGAAAACGTGTAACATGTAGATTGTGTAGCGTGTCGTCGTCATTTCCCCACTGCACTGCACTACCAGAACAACAACGGTGTGCAGCAGCACGGAAGTTTCTAGCTCTAGCTAACTACACACACCCGGTTTAAGTTTGCATGGAAAAAGTCCTACATTTCCTCTGCGTGACTGTTCTATTAGGTCGTCGTGTTGATCGCACGAAAGAAAGATGTCCCCCATACGTGGGGGTATCGACAGCTATCCCAGGGTCTGCTGCTGCTGGACGGCACCGTTGGCGTTGCGTCGATGAGGAATCGAACTCTTCGCATGCAACAGATGCATGCCCAAATGAACGGTCGGTCGGTCCGCAAGGCAGCGGTCACTGGAATTGTCGGTTTCGAGCGAGTTATCATTATTTTAGATCATTTCGTCGATTTTTGCATAATGACCAGCTGTTGCTGGCTGGGCACTGCGCTACCGAGGCTGCTGTTGCAGAGAGCACTGGTGTTATTGCGAATTCACCGCATCTACGTGAGCGATAGAGATGCTGTTGAACAGTAGTTCACAAGCGAATAATTGCTGGATTTTCATTCATTGGCGTTAAGAACTTCAACAATTTTTATTTATCTTACATTTTATACATATTCGCTTCGAAAATAACAAGTTCTACTGAAGAAACTTGAGTTAAATAGATTCCCAATCGATCCATGAACTGCTAAATGGTCAGAAGTCAGAGAAGGCTCTAATTTAAAAACCATGGAGATGCTCATAAAACACATAAATGAGAAGCAGGCCTTACACAGCTAGCCGCGTTCGGTAATTTTTACCGAAATCTCAACAGCTGAACGTTCGGTAATGGTTTATTACCGAAATTCTGTAAAAATACCAAATTTCGGTAAAATATTATCGTTTATCTGTCAAATTTTAACGATGTTCGGTAAACGTCACCGAATTTCTCTGGTAAAAACTTAACGGTTGAGATTTCGATAAAATATTACCAAAGTCGGAGATTTTTGCTAAGTGTGTATAGTCATTACCGAGGATTCATTCCAACTATTCGATCAAACGATCAAATCTGACTATACATGTCAATGGTTGCTACTCCGTGATTGATCTGAGCTGGTTCCAGTTGCACTGAGATCCAAATGAATAAGGGCTGGGACACTCCACTTATTCTCAAAGTGCAATTTAAGCAGCTTATACATTTTGGATCGATAACGGCGCCGGCCACGTCCTTATAGTCAGTTGGGAAGGGCAAGGAATGTTAGAGTGTACTGGTTGTTGCTACTAGAGACCGAGAGCACTCTGCGTCCCCACAACCCGCACGGACTGGGGTATTTGTTAGACGGAAAGGATGGGAGATCTGGGAGTCACCGTTGGGTCGGTGATGCGATCCATGGATTGGGGGTTATTTATAGTGTTCGTAAGGTGATAGATTAAGGGCCCATATAGCCGAGGCGGTAAACGCACGGGTATTCAGCATGACCATGCTGAGGGTGACGGGTTCGATTCCCGGTCGGTCCAGGATCTTTTCGTAAAGGAAATTTCCTTGACTTCCTTGGGCATAGAGTATCTTCGTGCCTGCCACACGATATACGCATGCAAAATGGTCATTGGCAGAGGAAGCTCTCAGTTAATAACTGTGGAAGTGCTCATAGAACACTAAGCTGAGAAGCAGGCTTTGTCCCAGTGAGGACGTTACGCCAAGAAGAGGAGAGAGAAGGTGATAGATTGTGTGGTGAATAAGGTGAATAAGGTCAAGCGGCACAGCACGCTTTGGTTGCATAACTTGTAGGCGTTATATACACTGTGCTCTGAGTGGAAGACGAAAGTGAGGGAAACGACTTTTTTCAAATTCGTTTCTGGTTCTAGCGATGGCTATGAACATATGAATATACATGAGTTGTATATGTAGAGAAGAGAGAGAGAGAGAGAGAGAGAGAGAGAGAGAGAGAGAGAGAGAGAGAAAGTTGATAGAAAGATACAAAGTAGGATGAAAGGGACGGGCCAGGGATTGAACCCATGACCTTCTGCATATGAATCAGAAGCGGTAGCCACTAGACCACCAAGCCCGTCCATTACCGAGGATTCATTCCAACTATTGGATACTTATTTAGTATCATTTAACGTACATTTTTTCCATCGCAACTTACTTCAGACACAACTCATTAGGTGTGTTTTTATAAAATTTCGAATTGAGTCTAACTACACGTCTGTCTCAAAAGCAATCTTATGTGTCTCTGACAGATTTTGGGCCACTGAATCCGAATCTCAGAGTTGTTCCAGTATTTACGTAACAATTTTGAGCTATACCTCTATTTATAGGGTGAAATAAACGATATTTCCCATACAAGTTACCATCCAAAAGTTGCATGCAAGTTTATTTACTAAAATTAAGAATTAAATCTATCGAATTTGATTTGGTATACTATGAATGAGTCGTAAAGGTAGAAGGTAATTGACCAATTTATCCTTTGATTGCCTAAAAAACTTTTTCCATGCTTAATGGCTTAGTTTTTCTAAGATTCCATATGAATAATTATACTGTCATGGTTTTCCCAAAATTTTGCAACCTTAGTTTATGCCCTCACTTGGAAAATTATTGTCATTAATAAATTTACAAAAAAAAAACTGCTATTTCTATTAGAGTTTCCGCAGAGCTTTTTTATGAATTCCAGGAAAACAATCTTCAAGGATACCTCAAGAAGCTCTCCTCAAGGAGTTCTGGGATCCCCTAAAAAGTTTCTTCTATGATATCTCCTGGAGTTCCTCATCGAGTTTGGTAGAAAGAACTTCAGAATGGATCATAGATAAATTCTCGAGGAAGGCCGTAAGGGATCTTCGAAAAAAAATAAAAAGAACTAAATGAGGAATAGTATCCGAAAAAGAAATTTAATAAAGCTCTTCTATAGGAATCGCAAAAGACATTTCTGGAGGGGTTCATAAAGGAACTGTTGAGAAAATCACAAAAGCATCTTGAGGAATTGCAGCTAATCCTCAGGAAATCCTGAAATTTCAGGAATTCATGAAAAAAATGAAGCTCAGGAAGAATGTTAAAAGGATCTACTGAAGGAGTTCCAGACGAAACACCAAGTGTAGAAGAAGCTCTTTGAATGATGCCAGAAGTATTTTATGAACATTCGGAGTGGGACCCAGTGCAAGGATCCCAGAAGATATATTTGGAGTCATCCCAGAAGGATTTCTTAAAAAAAATAGATGCAATTCCATATAGAACTCCTTCAAGAATTTTCGACAGATCCCTTCAGATTCCCTGAAGGAATGTCTGCTAAAAGAAGGAACTCGACGAAGATACCTACAAGAAAATCCAGAAGAAACCCCAGAAAGATAATCCTTGTAGTATCTAAGAAAGAACCTCAAAGTACACTCAGAAGAAATATCAGAGAGAATTCCTCTTGGTTTCAAATCTAATCAGAAACAGTTCACTTTCCAGTTGTACTTGTTTTATTAATTTATGAAGCTTGGTATGTCAAGATTTATGTATCAGCAGAATTTAGCATGCGAACCATCATCCGGGAAAACCCCTAATTAATCCACCTAGCGGTGATGGCGTCTTTCTCGTGCCTTCGAATACCCATTTCAACAATACTCAAGTGACATGTTGATAAATATCGCACTTTTATACGTTTAACAGATATCCATTGCATGGCACCAGAAATCATATCGTTTTTCTGGTTCTTGATATTTGAGCCTTAAACTCTTAAAAACAATAGCCGCAATCTTGAATTTTGAGCCACCATTCTGGATTTATGTGCGGCATCTTGGAAATTCTGGTTCCCATTTTTGGACTACAGACTTCTTCCCCATACTAAATATACCCATATTGCACGGTTATACAGCCTAAAACAGCATTAAACCACCGCCATGTTAAATTTGGAGTCGCCATTTTGGATTTTAGACCATCATCGTGGATATTGTGGTCGCCATTTTTTGACTCCGGAAGTCATCCTCATACCAAATATACCCATATTGCATGGTTTTAGAGACTAAACTCTATTAATTAGCCGCCATCTTGAATTTGAAGCCGCCATCTTGAGTATTCGGCAGCCATCTTGAATTTTAGGCCGACATCGTGCAATTTCAGGTCTCCAGTGTTGATTTCAGCATAAAATTCGTCAACCATGCTAAAAATCACCGCAGTTTGATGGGTCGCATGATGGGGCTTGGTTCAGTGTTGTATACGACCAATTATACCAGTGCTGGTCCAGATCACTGAAATGCTCATAACTCTGGAACGCCTTGACCGATCCGAACCATTTCCAATAGCAAACAATGCGGTGAAATTCCGGCTGGATTCGCGCTATAATCCGAAAAATCGGCCAATGGGAAGTGCCTTAAAAGTAAGTGAACTTTTTTTGCGCACACACATATATACGTACACATATACATACACACATACAGACATCATCTCAATTCGTTGAACTAAGTTGATTGGTAAAGTGACTTGACCTTCCAAGCCTTCTATCGAAAATTCGTTTTTTGAGTGAACATATAGCCTTTCAGTACACTTCGGTGTACGAGAAAGGTATAACCCACCCCACGATATCCCGGAATAATTTCATAACCATGTGTCAAATGACAATTTTTGTTTCTGATATGGAAACTAGAACCAGTACCGGTCATTTCTATGTTAACCTTTTTAAATTCGTCCAGAAACAACAAAAATCCAGAAAGGTCAAGTTGATTTTTTGGGCGATATCTGGTAAACCATAAAAAAATAGTAAAAACTTGTTTTTACAATGTCCAAATTTATGAATACATTTTTTGGATGGCTTGCTAAGGAAATTAAAGAAGAAAAAAATTGAGTGAATTCTGAGTATATTTATGAAAAATGGTGCAAAAAGTCCATAAAGACGCTTTTTGAAACAGAAAGATAGTTTTTGCGAAATCTGCAGACATGGTGTCTGAACCTATTCATGCAAGAATTTGTATCCAAATCAGATAAGATTTTTTTGGCGATTGCCTAAGAATTCTGGAGAAATTCGTAGTTCAATTCAAAATGTTTTTTTTTCCAAAACAACTTCTGACGAAACATTTTCATAATATTCCCAAAGAATTTCTGGTAGATCCATGTAAGGTAGAGTTTAAGCCAGTTTTTCGAGGAATTCTGATGTTATTTTTATCGGAAATCAGATACGTCTGATAAAATTCTTAACAGAATCGATAGAGAAGTCGCATGCGGGTAGAATGTGTGATTTGAAAGGAAAATTTCAAGAAAAAAAAGGGAATTTCTCATAAGAATTACCGATAAAATGTCATGTGAAGTTGTTGGCATTATTTATGCGATATTTGTTTTAAGTTTCTGATGAATTTCTCGAGTGCAGTATCTGCGGAGGCGTTTTAAAAAGTTCCCCTTGGTAAGTTAGCGTAAGACTTTTTAGAAGTGTTGCTTGAGGAATCGCTGGAAAATTTACCGGCTCAATAAATGCATTTTGTTCAAAGTTCAAAGTTGGCAAACGTTTTTATTTTATAAACTATACCAAACATGAAATGTATTAAATCGGTGTGCACCATTAATTTTCCCAAGATTTTGCCATTTTTATTAAACACTAGCTGTCCCGGCAAACGTCGTACTGCCTGCCTACTGTGTTTTTGGACATACAGCTCCATAGGGACGTCCCCGGCGAAGTCATCTGTATGGGAGCCCCCCGTTCCAGAGACCGGAGAGGTCTCATACCAAGCTAGGAACCTTTCCCGGCCCCCAAAATACCCACTAAAAAATTTCACACCGATCGGTTCAGTAGTTTCCGAATGCATAACGGTCAGTCAGACAAACAGACAGAAATTCATTTTTATATATATAGATTTGTTTTGGGTTTAAGCGGTAACTTCACTTCAAACTTTCAATCCTGTCCATTCAGTAAAAAATCCTTATTGAAAAACAGAACATTTTGTCTGCATTAACTCATTTTTTGGATAGATATTCCAAAATAGTTTATCTAGAAGCTCTATAAATAACTCTTTCGAAATCCGTATCATTCAGAAGTACGTCTTCATTTTTTTCCACGACATTGCTTTGAATAGTACCTGAAAAAAAGTTATTATACAGTTTTCGCAACGTATTTCTATAGCTTTGATGCAAAAATTTATAAAAAATGGTTAAGATATTTTTCGGAAATGCAAGGTCATCCAAACTGTCCTTGAGTTCACATATTAAAATATACTCGGATTTGACGGCTACGCAGTCTTGATAAATCAAAATGAGTTGTTATCTAATCCGACGTTTCGACACTTTGGACGGTGCCTTCTTCAGGAGAAATATACGTTTTTCGTTTTTTTTTTGTGGTTTTGCCGTATTCTAACTGTCGGGCGGTACATAACTTCGGTTTTTATAAAACTTATTATTTTTTGGCGCATACACTTTAAGGGGCTGTCCATAAACCACGTGGTCATTTTTTGGGACTTTTCAAACCACCCCCCCCCCCCCGCGTGGTCATTAGTCCATACAAATTTTTGTATTTGTCCATACAAAATGGTCATTGGCCGAAACCCCCCCCCCACCCCCCAATGACCACGTGGTTTATGGACAGCCCCTAAGTTACGAAAAGTGTTTGAACAAAGATCGTCTCCTGTACTGCCATTCAGAACATGCAATCTTCAGAATTTTCTGTTTTCTATTTTGAGTTACGCAATATTACCAACCGTAAGGACTGTATCATGAAGCTGTTCTTTAACTAGAAAGTAATGATACTAACATTTTCTTTGTTAACATGATTGGTTATGTATAATTACTTGATGTAGTAGAAAAATATACTGTAACATGTGTAGATCTGAAGAACTGATATTTGGAGTACTTGGATTGTCCTGGACTATCCCAAAATAATTTTGGAATCGTTTATACAATTATAAAGATCTAATTTCAAATCTAAAGATGGTTCACTATGTGAAGTTGCAATTCATAGTGCAAATAACTATTGTAGCGGCTGAAGTTGTCAACAAATAATCTTCAGGGCAGGTTGGGTGACTTTGAATATCTCAAAATAATTAGGAGATTTACTTATAAGATTAAATAACTGTGTAACCTATGATTATCTGATTATTGAAATGTTTCATTAACTTGCGAATGAAATAATCCAAGATGGCCTTGGTAATTGTGACGTCAGTATAATAATCAATCAGCAATTTACGCTGTTAAGTGAATCCCCAAAATTTTTTGATATCCACTAGTCGATAAATAGTTCCAGCAACCACAGGCACCGTAACTTTTTATAAATAATGTACTATTACGAGCTAGGTTACGAGTGTAGATCTGAACTTCTGAACCAAAAGGCTTAGCTTGATTGGTTTGGAATAACCCAAAAGAAAGTTGGTATGGTTCGTGCAATACCAACGGTTTAAAAGATTTTAGATGGATAATAGTTCATTGCGAAAATTACTACCGTACAAGTTAGACGTCAGGGACTAAATCTTCGGACAGTTTGGACAAACCTGAATGTCACAAAAGTAGGTATGCAAAAATATTAATCAGTCTTACAATAGGTCCAATAATCAAAACTATTTATGCAACGTTTATCTGTAGAACTGAAGTTCTGCTCTTCGGAATAGTTTGACTAGTCTGGAATATCTCAATAGAACTTTGGGATGAATCAAACAATTCCAAGGAGGTCACAGATAATAGTTAGTTATGTGATGTTATCGTTCATAGCGAAAATCACTAATACAATGGTTCTAGATATCAAGGGCTAAACCCCCTTTTAACAGTTTGGACGCTCAATATTTCAACAGCTTTTTTATTTTTTTGAGTGAGTCCAGTAATTTTAGTTGATTCCACTTGCTTATATGATAGAATGAAAATCATGAAACTTTATCAGCAACCAACATTTTTCATGCTTTTGCACGTGCTGATTTCGGAATCGTGTCCCAAAGTAAAATAGGACAGTTTTTGAATATAACAGCTGAAATTCCAGTTTTGCATTATTTCAAAACTTGAAGTTCATTGAAGCATCTTGCGTTGTAGAGAATCAATTTCAAATCTTTTAGCTAGAGATGAAAGCGGAATACTATATCTTTCGGTCATTTGAACACACTTTTTTTCATCAGATTGATTAGATTGGTATTTTCAATGAATATGTAGTACAATCTCATTAAATTTTCGCAAAACATTCAATAAAATTAAGTGAAATGTATATTTTTTCATCGGGAGTTAAGCTGGTTAACTGGTAAGCAAGAGCTGAAATATAACAAGCACTCTGAGAAAGTCATCCAGAAACTGTGTCCGAGCTAGGGAACCACTGCAGCACTGGAGTGAATCGCAATATTATGTAATCCCAGTGCAGTAGTGCACGTGGTGAAGGCGAAGGGCGTCGTCATCGTCGTACGGCATCGACGAGTCAGTTATAGCCGCGTCACCCCCCTCAATTTCCATCAGCAGTCGGGCGACCAACCAACACCACCGCATTTCATTTCCCATGTGGCGCTTTTATTCAGCAGCTAAACAGCGTCGGTCGGAGCCGTTGCAGTATTGCATTGCAATGCAGTGCACGCTGGCTGCGCTGGGCCGAGATGACCAAACGAACCAAGATGGCAAACAAATGATGAGCTGACCGGGTGAATGAGAAGCTGCCTGCTGCTGTCTTGGGTGTCGGTTATTTATTTATATTTTGTTTTATTGCACGACGATGATGGCGGACAACGGTGACCGACGAAGACTCGGGCGTGGCGGTCGGGCTGCGCGGCTACCACGGAGAGGCGTTAGATGAGAGATGCAATTTCCTCTTCTCGGTTGGCGGGTTGAAATTGTTTCGCTTTTTTTTCGCGACTACTGACGACGACGGTGCGATGATGTGCGGAGATAATGGGACTGGCGGACTGCAATTCTCCAAGCAAGTTGGGAATGATTTGATGCCACCACAGCGAGTCGAGTTGAGTCTAGAGTCGATTTCTTCACACTCCATGACGACGACTGTGTGGTACGGAGATGGTCGGTGGTCTTGTCCCATTTTCTGGTGGAAATCTGTGCCGGACGACGACGTGTGGTTGATGTACTGGCTGATGGTTCAAGTGTGTGGACAAATTAACCCATTTCGGGTTGCTTGAGCGGAGCGAACGGTGGCTGATTGAAGCTGAATGGGATTAAAAGTGAAACTCGAAGAGAGTGAGATCTACTTCGTTTCGATTTCAGATCAATTTCGATTTCAAAACAGATAATTGAGTTGATTAGTTGCTGACATAAATTGGTTTCTGTTTTTAAAGGTCTTTCGGTTTCATGGTGTTTTCACTTTTTTCTTATTTAAACAGTAGACCATACATGTTTATAGTTTACAAGCATCAAAATACCAAATCATCGTTAATATAGATGAAGAAGGGTCCATATAGCCGAGGCGATAAACGCACGGGTATTCAGCATGACCATGCTGAGGGTGACGGGTTCAATTCCCGGTCGGTCCAGGATCTTTTCGTAAAGGAAATTTCCTTGACTTCCTTGGGCATAGAGTATCTTCGTGCCTGCCACACGATATACGCATGCAAAATGGTCATTGACAGAGGAAGCTCTCAGTTAGTAACTGTGGAAGTGCTCATAGAACACTAAGCTGAGAAGCAGGCTTTGTCCCAATGAGGACGTTACGCCAAGAAGAGAGAGAGAGAGAGAACCGTGGAGTCTTTGAAGTAATGAACAGAATTCAATTAATTACAAATAGGAATTCATTTTATTCACTGGACATCGAGCACTACATTGTCAAACCCTACCGTTTTGTATGAAAAAACGGCTGGTGTTTTCATTTGTCCGACTATGTGATAATCAAGAATCTTTATCAATATTGCGTTTGTATGTTCATATTTGGCTCTATTTCATTAGTCATAACTGGAACATATTTTGAAAGTAATTTGCCGATGGAAATCCAACGAAAACAAATCAGCACACATCTACAACAGTCAGTGTTCTTTTCATCAGGGCTTTTCAATGAAATTCAGGCTTCTGCATTTTGCCATATTATCATATTGACCCCCCCCCCCGGCTTCAAAGAGTTGAAGAACTGAATTAAAATTAAAATTTTAATAATTATTGGTGCCCGGTGATGTTTTTGAAGATCACTGCAAAGTGTGTAGGAGAGTGGTTTGTTTAAACTATCCTAAACGTACAATGCGGTGCTGTAAGCAATCTATTATGTTGATTAAAGTTATTAAAAATGGTCTAAAAATATTTAAAAAAAAAATGTGATTAAGAAATTAATGCTTTTTTTCATTTTCAGAAAGTTTCTTCGATAACATAAATATTATCCAAATTAGATTTCGGGAAGAAGTTGATTGTCACTATTAGAGATAAAATAACTAATTAAGGTGCCATGACACTGTTTGTCATATTTTCCATTGAAGTCCGACATCCATCAAATTTGCTATGACTTACGTTGTGCTGACCTTTGTTGAATCTGTTTGGCCAAATATTTGTTATGTCTAATGGGACTTTTACCAACAGGTGTTTCATCTGGAATTTCGAGTATTTTTTCTAAATATATTTACGTACAATAGCATGTTATGATTCTCAAGTTTCTAGTCTACCATAGATATTTGTATAAGTCCTTAAATTAATGATGGATAGCCTAAAATATTATGGGATTGTATCTCATGTACTGTCTCCATATATTATAATGTTTGTTCAGATATGGGTGCCAACATTTCAAAAGGGGGTTACTGTATTTGAGAACAACATTTTCTTTCAAATCTTTGGTACATACGTTAATCTTGTCGAACATTCTACTACATTTTCTGGACAGAAAAAAATACTCATCTTTCTGTTAGAGGTCGTAGTTTGAGTTAGATAAAAGGTTTAGTTTTAAAAAGCAGTTACGCTTATTTTGAAATATTGGTGCCGATATAACCATTGCTGCGGGCTAGACCTGTTTTAACTTTTGGTCTGAATTTCTATGAGCGAGGCTGTCACAAAAGTGTCGATTTGTGGTTCACAAAATTTGCGCTAAATCATTAAAAATCTGCGAAATCCGCGACAGGAGCACTCTTGATGAAACTTTTGAAATAATGTATAGCAAACAATTCAGTAGAATTCCTGAAAAAAGTCTTTAGTAAGTTCCATCAAATCTTTCAGCCGAATTTCGTAAAAATTTTCAGAAACTTTTTGAGGAATTAACAAATGAAATTCTGTCAAACTTTTTTGTAAAGATTCATTCAAATAAGGTATGTATTACCTTATTTGAATGAATCTTTTTTTGTTGAAAACTTGAGAAAATCATTAACGCCTGTTACTGATACATTTCAGAAATGGCAAGGATGTGCCAGAAACATCATAAGTATCAATACTTTTTATACGTATTTGCTGAAATTCTTATTTTTTCAGATATATTTTCCGAAGAAACAACCTTTATCAGCGATTTCACCATGAAATTGCACTTGTATAGTGCAATTTCATGGTGAAATCGCTGATAAAGGTTGTTTCTTCGGAAAATATATCTGAAAAAATAAGAATTTCAGCAAATACGTATAAAAAGTATTGATACTTATGATGTTTCTGGCACATCCTTGCCATTTCTGAAATGTATCAGTAACAGGCGTTAATGATTTTCTCAAGTTTTCAACAAAAAAAAATCCTCTGATAATCCTACCAAGAAACATATCAACAATAGCTCTGCTATCAATTCTGTCAATGAATACCCCGATTGGAAATTCAAGAAGAAATTTCACCATGACTTTACAGAAGGAATCATATTTTTCTGATAATTTTACGAAAGCTGTTCACAAAAAAATGGTTCACCTGAAGTTATATTTATATCTGTTTCAGGAATTCTGTCTATTTCATCAGTGCTGATCTGTGAACTGATTCAAGAGAACCCTGCAGGTTTTAAACATATTTTTTAAAGAAACTTGTCATGAATAATATTCTACCCTGACTTTTCTTTAAAGCTTTTTCATTAAATTATTTAAGAGTGCTACCATCAAAATATCCAGGACGCTTTATCTGTAGTTTTATTAGAGTCAGAAATTTCACTGCTTCCACTGCATATACTGTCAAATCAATCAGATTGTTTTTGCACGACACACACAGTCTACCAAAGTGACTTTTTTAAAAAAGGGGATTCAGTTAATTAAACACCATAAATTCAGGCAGACATTTTGTTTGCAAAATCCTACAAAAAACACATATTAGAACCACCAATAAGATGAATTCATTATTTAACAGATATTGCCATAATTTTTCGAATCGCTGCCATTACTCAAAAAGTTCCGTCAAGAATTTTAATTCCACCCAAAATTGTTTCCAAAAAACTGAGCTTGGCTAAGTGCAGAAATTACTTAAAGAATTTTACAAAAAAAAAATCAGAAGAGGATCTTATATGTTTCAACAAGTTGAGGGCTTAGTGCAGTGAAACTAATTTAACAAGCCAAGCTAGGGAGTCTTAACATTGTTTTGCACAATTTCAATCTTCTATTTTCATTAAAAACGCGTGAAATCCACACGAAACCCAAAATCCGCGCATGCTGTAACATCCCTACATGAGCTTAGCAAAGTTTTTTTTTTATAATTTTTTGTGAATTTGATTGTCTCATAGATATTTTATGATTAGGGAATTATGTAAGAACGCAAGAAAGAACGTCATTACGAAATGACGACCATGGATTTGGGTCATAATTGAGGCAATATCCCTTCTACATGGTTTTTTGAGTAACTGCTTACTAATCTAAGGAAATCTGCAAGTGTATTTCAAACATGCTGTGAAAATTTTCAGTTGTGCAAATAGATATTCAATGAAAAATATGTATATTTTGTAAAACAGCTAACTGGAACATTTAGATTCACTGCAGAACGTTCAGTGCTGCACTTGAATCATAAAGAGAAAATAATAATATTTTAATAATTATTTATAAAAGTATCTGCAGTTACAATTTATAATATATTTTTAAAATTTCTGAAAAAAATGATTTATGCGCAACACCTGTTTTTTTATTGTTGTTAAAATTATTTCAAACATTTTTAGGAGAACACATTTGGAAGTATTGCGATCAAGCTGATGGCTTTGAAAATTTGGTTCTACTGGACTTTTCCAAAATATGTCCGAGTTGGAATTGAACTAGATATTAGATTAGTAGTGTGACTTCGTAGCCGTGCATCTAGTGTCACCAAGCATTTAGTCGCATCAAACTGTACAGTAGGCTGCGTTTTATTAAAAAAAAATGATTTTTTCATGTGAAGTTTAGGACAATTTTCTAGCAGTTTTTCCCAAAACCAGATATTATGCATAATATATAGGGATATGGGAAACAGTGAAGAACTGTCTCAAAAAAAAACAAAAAAAAATCCTTGCATTTCGAACATGAACATATTTTTTAATTTCAGTACACTCTAAAAATTTAAGTCTTAGGCTTCTATATGATTATTAAGAATAAATGTTTCAAATGCCCGAAATTATGCATGAAAACAATCCAAATTGGGCGAAAATCATTATTTTTCTTGTAAAATTCGTGTTTAGGGCCTATATAGCCGAGGCGGTAAACGCACGGGTATTCGACATGACCATGCTTAGGGTGACGGGTTCGGTTCCCGGTCGGTCCAGGATCTTTTCGTAAAGGAAATTTCCTTGACTTCCTTGGGCATAGAGTATCTTCGTGCCTGCCACACGATATATGCATGCAAAATGGTCATTGACAGAGGAAGCTCTCAGTTAATAACTGTGGAAGTGCTCATAGAACACTAAGCTGAGAAGCAGGCTTTGTCCCAATGAGGACGTTACGCCAAGAAGCGAGAGAGAGAGAAAATACGTGTATTTGGAAGGTTTTGATATTTATCCATGTTAAAACCATTTTGTAAAGGCACAGTTTATTCACAGCATTCTTAGGCATTTGGATCTACAAAAGTACGCCAAAAGATTTGAAATTGGCCAGCGGTAAAAAAGTGGTTGGACCCTTAAGTTATTATATTATGTAAAAAGAAGAAAAAAAAAATAAAATCTCAAAAACTCATATTCCACTTGACTTTGGAAAATTTAAGTATTTTACAAGTTTATTCGAAAACCAATTTCAGAGATTCATAATAAAATATTGAACATCGGTTGAAAATTTAAAAATTTATAGTACTTAAAATAAAAGCACTTTTTTATTACTTGGAAATTCAACTTTGACACAAACTCAGAGGATTCCTTTTTTTGTCATTTGAATCCAGGTTTTACAACTTTTGAAAAATTAACCGCAGCCCTTTTTATAGTGTACAGTGTAAGTTGTATGTCAGTAGGTTATATCACATTTATGGCAAGACTCTATTCCCCTTTTTGAAATTAAAGAAATATAATATCATTGTAAAAGTCTAACTCCCAAAACCTCAAAAATACAAAAAATGAAAAACTTCTGATAGTTTGTTGTTTTTTTTTTTTATTTTGCTGGTGTTTTTCAACTGGAAATAGTATTTTTTGTAGATTCTGGCATTCTCAGTCTAGGAAATTCAAACGATTAAATTTGCATTGTCTGACGTTTCGGACAAGTATTTGGCCTTTTTTAAGGGTTGTTTGTAGCTTCTTGTATCTTTACACATAGTTTTAGGTATTTTTTAAAAGATATATTGGGGGTACATATACACTTCTTCACTCTGTACAGAGTGAATTGATGAATGTGAAGAAGTGCTCATGTACCCCCCAAAATATTTAAACAATTTACCTCAAACCTATATGTCAAAGATACAAGAACAAACAAACTGTGGCACTAATGATAAAAATAAAGAAACGATAGACAGCTTTACCCTTGAGAAAAATCATTTTTTTTACTGTTTTTATGTAATCCGTCATGATGGCCTCCTGAATCAATTTGACTTTGAAAGTTACTCGGGATTACAGCTTTGACTGTATTGAACAGGAATTCAATTTTTAGAGAAATTTTCAGTCGGAGGCTGATTGATTTCTTCAACCTATCAATGCTAGAGCATAGGGCCTGTACTCGAAAAAAAAAATGCACCACAGAAAATAGTGTATAAGTTTTGATTGAACGCATCCATACAGCTTATTTTTTGAACAGTTACAGTATAGCATGTGTAGATGATGCCATGAAAATTTCATAAAAAATGGTAAATTGTTGGCCAAGATATCGCGGACGCAAACAATGTGATTTTTTGAATTTTGTGCAAACGAAGATTAGAAAAATAACTTTTTACTCTTTTAGCTCTTGAGCCGGAAATACTCAACCGTTTTCGATGAAATTTGTTCTGTAGGTAAAGTATGCACAAGGAAACATTATGAGGTTTTCGTTCAATTTGATCTGATCTATAAAAAGTTGTGATCGTATATGTTGCCAAATGTCGCAATAATCAAACATGTTTTCTTCATTGTGACATTCAATATGTTCTAACTTTGCAAGAGCTCATCCAAATCGTCTCAAAATTTGACTGAGAACAGCTGTCAAATTTTGATAAGAATCGGCGCAGTATGGACAGTTCTACAGTCCAAATAGTACACACGGACCTTAACATTGTTAAAAAAATGCAAAAATCTACTCTGACGCGGTTTGAGTATTGACTTCTAGAAAAAAATGTGCCGAATCGATGTTGATGAAATTTTTACCAAATAATATGTATTAAATCGGGAACTTACAGTCAAATTTTCAGACGTTTTTACAAACTAACAGCAAAGTTATAGCCAAAACCATTTTCTACAGTGATGCACAAAATTCAAAAAATCACATTTTTTGCATCTGCGATATTTTTGTCAATACTTTTCCGATTTTTATGAAATTTTCATGGCATTATCTACACATACTATATAATAACTGTTCAAAAAATGCGTTCAATCAAAAGTTGTACACTATTTTCAGTGGGGCATTTTTTTCGAGTACAGGCCTTAGTGTGTATGACGTATGGAAATGCAAATGAATAATTTATGCTAGCTCTCAAATCACTAACAAAAGTTTATAGCACAGCCGTAGGGTAGAAGCATTAGTTTTGGCCAGTCGGGTGGTTTGGCCATAGTTGGATATTGAGCCTGTTGCGATCTAAATCAGCAAAAATTATTTTTAAACACTAGATCCTAATATAACATGATGATTAAAGCTTTGAAAACCATAGAATTTAATTACAAAAATCAATAAAAAAAACATTTTCCCTAAAAAAAATCAGCTCCTATACGTCAATTTTGGCCAGGGTGCTTTCAATTTGGCCACTCCCATAAGAAATACACGTGATTGGCCAAAATAGAAATCAATCTTGAGAATTTGGCCAAAAATGATGCAGTGATTTTTATTTTGGCCAGTGTCACTTTTAATGCAAAAATCAAGTACATGTTGATTTATGCATTTTTCCTATGAATTATAAATTGAAACCTTTTATTTGACACATTGGTAGTTTACGTAGGATTATTGGTAATTTTTATCAAAATAATTTCCCTTAGACTGCCCAAAACCGGTGCCAACCGGCGAAAAGTATAGCAAATACATGATGAGTGTGAAACGTACGATTCTTAGTCGGCCTAGGAACTTTTCGTAATTGGTATTTCCTTGACTTCCTTGAGCATAGAGTATCTTCGCACCTGCCACACGCATGCAGAATGGGCTTTGGCAGAGAAAACTAACTGTAGAAGTGCTCATATACCACCGAATTGAGAAGCTGGTTTTGTCTCAGCTGGGACGTTACACCTCCAAGAAGAAGAACATTACGAGAGGATCGTTTCCCATTTGTTCAACAATTGTTAATTTCTTTGTTATTTTTTTTAATAAACTTCAGTGATTAAAAATGCTTTACTAAATCAGATGTATGCAACTGTTACAACATTTAGTTCACGACATCGGCTTTCAGTCTTTGGAGCGGTCAGAACTAGAGAATGTTTTCTACGCCCAACGTTTCGATTGTTTATTGAATCTTTTTCAAAAACAAAACTTTTCTAATCCTTGAGAAAGATTGAATTAACAATCGAAATGTTGGGCATACAAAACATGCAAAACATGCTGTAGCTCTGACCACTTCAAAGATTGAAAGCCGATAAAGTTTTCCAGTATTCCATATGAAATTCCACCAAAAAATCTTTCAAAGGTTCCTTAACAAATTCCGTAGGGCTTTCCCGCCAGAAATTCCTACCACAATTTTCTTGAACTCGTAAAAAAATCACCATAAACGATTCCAGAACTTAAAAAAAATTCTATCGAGGATTTACAAAAAAAATCTCAGTACTGTATCCACTGATTTCAACCGGTGCAACCCCACATTGATATTTTAACATTTAGCTGGTTAGTCTTAGTCACATAGTTTGTTCAATTTATCACCCTACCGTCCATATGGTACATGGTACACTTAAGGCATGCTTTAACATATATGCAAATATCTTGGATCTGAATCTGTATTTTCATCTACAGATATTACATGCGCAATATTTCCTTTTTGTGAAAAATCATGTGGCTCAATCGAAATAATTGAAATAATTGAACCACAACTAATTCTCTTCAACAGATATACAATCTCGATTGAGCGTAACAAAAACAGTAGCTACTAGCAGAGCATCATCAGATGCATCGGACACGTATGAATCACATGCTGTTTCTCACGTTGATTTATTACGATGAAAACACATTTAGAAAATTACGTTCATTCAAAGCTACTTTACAGTAATAGCAGGCGACTTCAATGCACCAGCAAGCGACGAACCCTCATAACGCATTCATAACTCGAAGCTCGAGAGTGCAATTAAAAATTCACGCAAAGCCATTCAAAAGTGACACAAATCCACTCGGACCATCGATATGATTTGAATTACTATTAATACTGTGTGGGTAGAGATAGAAGTTACAACAGCACCGCGAATAAAATATAATGACGTCTAATGCCACTGAGACTGCCCACCGCCAGCCATACTCTAACAACAGCAGCTTGGCAGAGCTACTGCAACACAGAGCGCCATCCAAACGCGAAAAACCCGTTTTAACAATCCCCAAGTTGGAGCGGCCTACGCTACGTTCAAATCAGTGAAACGTCTGTTGAATATTTAAGTGCATTGTGCAGAGAAATTGAAGGTTGTTTTGTTCAGCTTGTTCCAAACCTCTACGGACGGTAGCATCCATCCTTTGATAAATCCATTCGAATAAACACTTCCATCAATGGAGTTTGTCACTTTTATGGCCGCAGCTGCGAGTATATCTTCACACAATCGAAAATTTTCTCATGATCAACCAATCACGCACTGTCAAACCATTTGCATAATTCCGTCACTAAAATACACAAAATGATGTCATAGGAATTTTCGGTTTCGATCATCCCTCAATCCAGTCGAACATGCACTCCTATTGGGTGATTCTTCTTGGTGGTTTCAGTTTCACAAGTTTTCGCAAATGGTCTTCATTCTTCGCACATTTATTGAATTCCGTAACATTTTCCAATCCTTCGGCAAAGTGTCATCGCGTCCAAGACTCGTTAATCACCCATCTCCTCTCCAGTGCTAATTGGCTCGATCACACTTTGGTAGCACCCCAATCACACCTCGTCTGTCGGCACATTGCGCAACTTTTTTCGAATATCTTTCCAGCCGACACCATTCTCTTGCTTGTTTCTTCAAATTGCCCACATTGCGGCACTCGAAAATATTGACCAAAAAAAAAAAAAAAGCGAAACCAAAAACTCTACATGCAATTTAGCAATTACCGAATTTTCTTCTGTTGCGTCCCACTGCTTCACTCCATCGATCAACGGCCATCTGCAGCCTCGCGATGCGATGTTCCACACAATTCGGCGCACTCGCACTCCTTCGAACTCTCGACCTCTCACGACCACGGTTTGTCACTTTCCGAAGCACTTCTGATGGTTTGACATTTCATAAACATTTTCGCACTGCACAAAATGCTTCAAAGTAGCACCATCTGGGAAGGGGCCTTCTGCAGCGGCATCCTGCCTTCCATATTTCGTAGAGCACAATTTATTTTTCCTATCTTATTGAATATTTTCAACACAAACACACCCAACAACGAACATGGGAGTTGGAGACAGGCGTCGTTGAAGTCAGCACAACCAGCGCAGCGCGGTTGCAGCGCACACAATACGACACTTGGCAGCTCTAGGCGATCTAGGCTTGCCGTCCACGTTCCCAATTTTAGCACATTTGTAGCGCTTTTCTGCCTTCTTTCCAGCGGACTTCGCTCCAAACCGAAAAACTGCACAACTTAACAAAGTTAAAACCAGCAGAAAAAGACACAAGCGACACGACGACGCGAACGGTCTTTCCTCCTTTTGGTCTTCTCGGTCGGGGTCTAAACTCTGGGCAGTTTGGAACTCGGGGAGGAAGAAAGGCACACAGCAGCAGCAGTAGCAGCAGAAAAAGGGAAAAAATCTGACGATCGAATCGCGAAAGCGCTCCTCACAGGTACGCCTATCTCGTTGAGGTGCCGCGAAGAAACTGAAGAGTCGAGAGCGAACGTCGATCGAGCGAGGTTGCACCAGTCAGTGGCGTAAAACCTTGCACGACGACGAAATCTCCTCCACACCCCTTTCTACACCAGGCGCGCCCGGTGCCCGTTTCTCATCCGCTTCCAGCTCCAGGGTTCCAAGAAGAGCGCAACAAGCGACCTGGCCGGAGTCAACAAGCCAAGATCGTTTTCTTCGTCCGCTGCGCTGCTGCCGCGAGATCGCCGGGCTTTTCACGGCACTGCAGCGCGAGAGATGACGCGAGAGATGCCGAGAGAGCGCAAGAGAGCACACCTTCGCGGAGCACACCTGAGAAAACGTCGATCACCTCGCAGAGAGCCGCTCTCATCGAGAGATAAACCTTGCAAATCGCCTTTTGTTGAGAATTTTGTCGCGCATCTCAATTGAAAGAAACATTGTTTTTACGGGGGTGCCAGCCAGCCAGACCCGGACCGATTCGTCGAGAGAGCTCTGCACTAGCAATCGACGACGATCAGCTCGTCGTCGGGGTGCGTGTGTGGGTTCAAACGCCAAGTTCAGCGGCGACGACGGTGATTGCTACATTTAATCCCAACCGTAGGAGATCGCGAACGTGTGCTCGCGCGCGCCCGCGAGTGACAGTTACAAGGTCTTTCGACTTCGGGGTTCACCATCACCGCCACCACGCGCAGAGTAGAGTGCGAAGGAGTGTTAACTTGTTTGCTGCGCACGGAAACACGGCTGGCTCGGCTTGGCAATCTTATCCTGTTTGGACGGTGGTGGGTGAGCTGTTTCGCGATCGAAGTTCCCTACACTATAAATGTAGCTATTGTGGGTGGGTGGGTTGTCCAATGATGGGGCTTTCCGATGGCGACCGACGACGACGACGGCGACGACGACAACGGCGACGACGACAACGACGACGACGACGACCTACCTACGCGCATGCGGGCTCTGACTTGGTAGACGCGCTGACAGTGATAACCTTTACCGGGCATGGCATATTAAGCGGAGAAAAAGTTTGCTCGCGATCGCGACAGTCAGCGCGCCGTGGAGTGACATTTATGCGGGATCTTAGGCTCGGGCCCCGGGCTGAGAATGGTAGGAAATGTGAGTTATTGGTCTGCAACTGAATCATGTCGAGACAGAAACTAATTAATCTGATGAATGTTACTAGCGGGGGAGAAATGTTTTGCAGTCGCTTTGTTGGTTGTGGGGTTTATTGAACAATTTATTTGTTCAGAGCAGAAAATAGGTTCGTCGCTTGTGGTTTCAATCAGATCGTTTTGATTTATTGTAAATTGATTGTTTTCATTCTCCAACAAACCGTTTAAGAGATGAATATAGAGTTAATCGATTTGAAAAGTAGTTTCAAATTAATTCATATTTTTCAGTTGTTTTTTAGGTTTTTTTTTTGAAACCATGAATGCGATTGTTTTGTAGCAAAACTGGACGCATTTCGTCTATTTTATTATTTTTTTAATAACGGAGTAATATTTTCCAAATCGGTTTCCACACACAGTTAGAACTTCTTCTTATTTTTTTCCTCGGTTGAAAATGTTTATCACATTTCCAGAAACCATTTATTTTCGAAATTTTGTTCAAAAATTGTTTCTGTATAACTAATTCATATAACTCCCCGTAACGTGGGTAGATCATCTTATTGGGTAACCTGGGGTATAACGCACCCCCGGGGCAAAACTCCCTCACGCTATTTCATTATATAAGTGAATTTCCATTCGATGCAAGCAAACTAGACTTAAAACTGAGCCAGACAAGTCCAAGAATGCAAAAAATATTCGAATGAAAAGCGTGGAAAACGATGATTTTCCACATTTGGAAAGATTGTCTAATTTGAAGCGCACGCAATTTAAGCAATTGCGCGCTGATTAGGGGAACTGCGGGCATAACGCCCCCGGGGGCAAAACGCCTTCACGCGATTTCATCATATTGTGGAGGTTTTCGTTAGATGCAAGCAAACTAGAACTCAAACTGAGCAGGTTAAGCCCAAGAACAGCTGCTGTTGTCGAAAGAAAAGCGTGAAAAACGACGATTTTCCACATTTGGAAAGATTTCCTAATTTGCAGCGCACAGAAGTTAAGACATTGCGCGCTGATTATATGGAATCAAGCCATTAAACCACCACGCGCCTCCTACTCCTTCGTTTGCCGCTGGGAAGAGTTCGATGGAACCCCTTGGTATTTCACAACAAGTCAAAGCGGGAAATGCCAGCGGGCGTTTTGCCCCACCCAAAAAGGCGTTTTGCCTCCTGCAGTTTCCCGGCACCTAAAAAGTAATACTTTTTTGAATTGTTTATTTGAATGGGAAATTTTGTGGGCACGCGGGTCAAAAGTTGAAGTCTCTTAGGTAAAGGAGTAAACTGTTCTCCAAGGCAGAATACGACCTTAAAATAAACATCTTTTGAGCTGTATGTGCACATATGCTTAACCGGGGCGTTATGCCCCTCTTTCTACACTTTCTAAATATCGGTATCATTTCTTAGCTCTGTCGTCAAGGGATTCGATTTTAACTGAAAAAGGAGGGTGTTAAAAGCGGAACCTGTCAATTAGAATGCTTCCTTGTGATTAAGTTGCAAATTATTAGTGCAACAAATCCGAATACATACTTCATATTTTTTTAATAGTGATGAAGTTATACGACATGCACTATACATAGGACATGGGATATTCCACAATAGATCAAATAGGGATTGCAGTGGTTCATGTTCTGAACAAAAAAATTCGGTGCTGCCGTGGTAAAATCAGAGCTTGTTACTAAAAATTTCAGCGCCCCTGTACGGGTACGCCTCCAAGGAAATGACATCACTACAGGTTCATGTCTTGCTGATACCTATTCCTTTTATTAGTTTTCCAAGTATTTTTTTTAATTTCTTGAAATTTCTTCAAGATTACCTTCAGGGACACCGTTTGAAATTTCTTTAGGGATTCCTTGAGGATGTTTACAGAGAATGATTTTAACAAGATTTCATCTAAAGATTCCTTAGTATACCTCTAAAATGAAGCCCTGTCAAATAATTTCTTTGAAAATTCTCCAGCGATTCCTCCTGAGATTATTTCAACAATTTCCACAAGAATTATTCTTGGCACTTCTTTGGGAGTTTCTCGAAAAAAATCTTAAAAGACAATTCTTGAAGCTGATCCTACAGGATTCCTAAGGAATTTCATCTGGAATTCCTCCTGGTATTCATTAAGGGTTTCTATTGAAATTTCATCCGAACACTGCTGCATAAGTACATGCTTGTAGTATTTCTTAAAACATTTCCAAAGAAACTCTTCCAGAGAATTATTCTAGAGATTTCTTAAGAAATTCTTGTAGGTATTTCTGCATGAATTCTCTCAAATGTTTTTTTAATAGAAACAATTCTAGGAGGATTTTTTTTCACAAAGATTCGCAGATTCTTTACGAACTGTCTCAAGGGTTTTCCTTTAGAAACTCAGATTGTTTTCAGACACTTTTTCAGAAATTATTGCATAAAATTTTCCAGAGGTTGCATCAAGTATTACTCCATGTGGATTTTTTGGACATTAATGTGGAAATTGCTCTAAAATATTCTCAAGAGATTCTTCTGGAAATTCATCCAAGGGTTTTTCCAATATATAATAGTTCCTTCATAGTTCCTTCAGGTATTCATCCGGGCATTGCTTTGGATTTATTCAGATTTTCCTTCAGGTTTTTTTTCAGATTTTTTTTCTAGAGATTCTATCAACAATTTATAATTTCTGCATAAATTCAGAATCCTTAGCATTTTTATGGACTTTTTCAAAAAAAAAAAAATCTATGAATATCTGCAGAGAGTTCTCCAGTTCTACCAGGTATTATTCCAAAGAGTCCTTCACAAAAAATATTTTTTATGCCTTCAGTGGTTCTCTAAAGAATTCATCCAGATTTTTTAAATTGTTTCTGCAGGATTTCATTTAGACATTTCTCCAAGTAGCTGCTAAGGATTTTTTTGCGTACAAATCCCAAGAAATTGTATAAGCAATTTTTCTGAGAATTTCTTCAGATTAATCTACAGAATTCCTTCAGAAAATTTTAAACAGTTCCTTAAAATACCCAGATTAATCCACCTAGTGGTGATAATACCTTTCTCGTCGAACATGTACCCATGACCTTTCCTTGGTTGGGATACGACTGGAATGATTTCGCTTCGGAATGTTGGCTAGTGTTTTCGATTCTGCAGACTGCAATTGGGGGATCCGAAAAAGTTTATGATTTTTTTCCGACGTTTCGGAAAAAAATAGGATAGACAGAGCTGAACAATATCAGAATTTTTAGTTGACTGCTTCAGCACGTTCACTGTCATTGGAGGCCGATAAAGCTAGAATACAACTTCTTTCACAAACACAGTCGACAAAGTATTTTCCTCATACTTTAGGCTATATTTAATTACCATAGGTTAAAAGATTCGTGTAAAATTTGAAAAAAATGCAAGCAAGTGAAGTTGCCCATACTTAAATCCATAAAAATTTTAAGTAGTTTTAGACGCAAAAGAGGATCAAAAAACTTTGTTCGAGGTTTTTTTAAATTCTTCAATCACTTAACCTAATTTACAGCTCTTTTTGTCCACTTGGGTATTGCGCGAGCGATTCCAATTGGAAGCTGTACTTACACTTTGTACAGCGCCTAAATATATTCTATTCTAATTCTACTATATCCAACTGGTTGCCGTTGCGCTGCTTTCACTTTCTACCCTATCATGGTAGAATGATGAGCACGGGGATATTGATAATGTGGCTGTTGGTTGCTCTTTTTTCCAGTTAGATTAGGGGTCCATTATGAGGTGCCGTTCGCCGATGTCCAAGTATCCGGGTACATTTGAGCCATGGGCTCAGAAGAGGGTCAATGTCAGCTCAGCTGCTCTCAGGGGGAAGAACAACTGACGAAAGTGCTGGGGCTGGGATCGAACCCATGTACCATCTGCTTATGAACCTAACGTGTGACCAAATGCGCCACGGCCCCGGCTCGTCCGGGGTTGACGCATTTTTTTTAATAATCTCTATTGGTATTTGACAGCCAAATATACGCCCCATAATAAATTAAAAAGTTTACATAAATAATTTGAAATTTGCCAATAAATAAATACGGATGGCAGCAATAATAAACTATAAAAGTTCCATAAACAAATCAAAAAGCGCATAAATAAATAATAAATCAAAAATTCACATTAATAATTGATTTTTGAGCAATAAAAATGTCAAAATTTCCGCAAATAAATAAAAAAGTGCAATAAAAAACTATATTTTTTCCAACAAAAAAATTCTGTTATACTACATCATAGAACTATTTTTTTTTACCATGAATAGTATATTATGTGAAGCTAATACCATAAAATTTTCATTAAAATCGGTGGAGTATTGGCGGAGATTTCGTTGAAACAAGGTAATTGCCACTTGAGAATCTTGTGCAAACAAACATTTTGGAAAATATCACTTTTTTGCCGTTTTAACTCTGGCGCTAAAATACTAAACCGATTTCAATGAAAATTTTTATGTACGTTAAGTATGTATGTAGAAGTAATTTGTCAAAATTTCATTCAATTTGATCATACCGTTAAAAAGTTATAGCCATATATGTCGCACTATGTCACAATAAGCAGATGTGGTATTTGGTATAGTGAAATTCTTACTTTCAAAGTACTCAACAAAAATGGCTAAACTTTTCACTGTAAACAGTTTAACACAACAATTTTACACTGTCAAAGTTTTATGAAAATCGGGACAGTGTTACCAGTTCTACAGTCAAAATAGTGAACGCGGAACTAAAAATGGTCAAAAAGTACCTAAAATTTTCCTTGAAGCGGTTTGAGCTTTGGATATTTACTAGAAAAAGTACTGAACCGATTTCGATCAAATTTTTACCACTTAATTGATACTATGTTAAGAGTATCGAGTGAAATTTTCAAACGTTTTGATGAGGTAACAAAAAAGTTATAGCCTAAGCAATTTTTTTAAATAGGGGCCCAAAGTTTCTAAAATCTTATTTAATGATATCGACAATATCTGCGCCAATACTCAACCGATTCTAATGAAAATTTTATGGTATTAGCTAATTTGGCGAACGCAATCAAAAGTTATACAATATTTTCTGTTTGCCAATTTCATCGTGGACACCCTTTATGTGTAAAATTTAACAGACAACCGCTTGCTGTCCGAATTAGCTAACGCTCGTCGGACATTAAAAAGGATAACATCTCTGTTCGCATTATACCGGGCAAATTCTTGGATCTGTGGATTGCCTAGAACCGAATCGACACAGTTACGAAAAAACCGCAGTTTGATGTGTCGCATGCATGGGTTTGGTAACTTTTGTATTTGGCCAAATTCGGTGGGATACCCGAGAAACCGAATCCAGAACACTACCGATAGTTTTGAATGCGGTCTGAGCCAATTTTCTTGCTAACAGTTTTTCGGGTTATCGAAAAAGTCACGATTTGCATGCCTGGGTTAGGATCACTTTTACATTTGGCCATTTCGGGCGGGACACCTGGAACCGAGCTCGGGACAGTACCGATTATCCCTAATATGGTTCGAGACTAGATTCTGGTTAACTGTTCATCAGGTTTCCTAAAAAGCCATGAATTGGTGCGTCAAGGGGATGGGTTTGGATTATTTTTGCGTTTGACCACTTCCGGCGGAACAACCAGGAAACGGTTCTGGAACGCTACCGAAATTGTTTATTGTGGTCTGAGATTATTTTCTAGCTAACCATTCATCAAGTTGTCGGAAATGCCGCTACCTGATATGTCGCATGCATGGATTTGATTCCTTTTGGCATTTGGCTACTTCTGGCGGGACACCCTAGATCTGCTAGATCTGGAACACCATCGGTAGTTTTTAAAAAGATCTTAGATGTGGTCTGAGCCTATTTTCTTGCTAATCGTTCATCACGTTATCGAAAAAGCCGCTGCTTAATGTGCCGGAACCGGTTCCGGAACTCTATCGGTTGTTCCAAATATGGTCTGAAACTACTTTCTTGTTAACAGTTTATCAGGTTGCCTAAAGAAGAGCCACTATTTAATGCAACGCATGTATGGGTTTGATTAAATTTTATACTTGACTACTTCCGGTGGGGCATCTGGAACCGGTTCTGGAACACTACCAGTTCCGATATGGTCTGAGAATGTTGTCCTGCCTACTGTTCATCAGGTTATCGAAAAAGCTGCTGTTTGATGGGTTTGGTTCATTTTCAAATTTGGCGAGACACCCGAAGCCGGTTCCGGAACGTTACTGGTTCAAAATGGTCCGAGACTATTTTTCTACTTACCGTTCATCAGGTTATCGAAAATGTCGCGGTTTGATGTATCGCATGCATGAGTTTGTAGCGTTTTCATATCCGGCTCCTTCCTGGAGTACCGATCCGGAACACCTAAATGGCCATAGCTCCGGAACGGCTGGACTGATTCGAACCATTTTCAATAGGAAACAATGGGGCAAAATGCCCAATCGAATGAACCATCGGTCGTCGAAATCGGTTGATATTTACTATCTAAAAAAGAGGTGACCTTTTTGTACACACATGCACTGCACACGCACATACGCACACACATACATACACACATACACACACAGAGACATCATCTCAACTCATCGAGCTGAGTCGATTGGTAAATAAGACTTGACCCCTCTGAGGGCTCTATCAAATTTTCGTTTTTGGAGTGAACATATAGCCTTTCGGTACACCTTGGTGTACGAGAAAGACAAAACGTATGCTGTTGTTAATAAAAGGAGAAACATTTTAAGCCAACACGCAATGGCACTAAATATTTGTAACTTCAGATCCAGTATAGCCATTGCCCATAAATTTGATTTCCTAGACCAGATCACGATTTCAAGAGCATATTTGCTATTTGGCTGGAGCCAACAACGTCGGCAGACAGGAAACTCAGCAATTGACAACGTACAGTTTACGTCGCCATTGTTGGGCGCTGCTGGCAAAGGAAGGACTGGTTCCATTCTTGTACTTTTTATAGCATTAGTGTTAATTATGAGTCAGAGACTTTGCCCGTTTGATGATGTCATTTCTTTCGCGTATGCAAATTTAGTGTCGTCGATGGCGACGCAACGGTGGTAATGCAGGAGCCCAGCCGCACCGAAGTTGAAGTTGCGGGAGCAGCTCCAAGCAAAGGAAAGCCCACGCACTTTGCTGCACACCGAATGACGCCATCCGGTTTTATTTTATTGTTGCTCAACCTCAAGGTAACACCAGAGAAGCGGGCGGGTGTTCGGTTGGATCGCAGCTTTGTGTCACTTTGGTATCTGGCTTATTTTTTACCGACCTTCCGAATCAACTGGCCATTTTGTTGGCGCCGTCGTGGTCGTTTCGCCTTCGCCCAGCTGAACGGAGTTCCGTTGAAGAGCCCCTTGACCACGAAAGAAACTGCCACTTAACCTTGCGAAGATCCCACTTATCTTCGAACTAGTTGGTCTTTGGGAAAGCAAACATCGTTCAATCGAGAACCCTCGAGATGGCTGCGGAAGAAAAAAAAATTGGCACTTGCCCCCTCGGCGAACAATGACCTTCTGCAAGAATGCCGCAGCAGCACTCCAGGCTGACGAAGACACGTCGATGATCTATGTAAAATGTATTCGCATAGAAATCAATATTTATTATTGCAGAAACAATGAATTCCCCCTGTTGCTTGTTAGGGAGCGGATCGGTCACTGGACTGGACTGGACGACGGCGACGACGGTATCTGTCCGCTGCGATCGTTGATTTATGAGTCCCTGCCGCCACATCCCGTTCGCCATCTTTGTTCGTTTGAACGCCCTGGAAAGGGCGGCGGCAGTCCCCTCAGAACTATTTCTGGTATGCCATTTCAGGTCCTAAGCGATACGGTGAGTTGTTACGAAATGCACCGTTCAGGTAAAACAAATTGGGTATTGGTACTTGATAATGAGCAGTTTAGAGAAATGTCCGAGGGTGAAGAGAGGCAAATGCAAGGCGTGTCCTTATCATGAACTTAATGTTGTATACATATATGCATTGTAAACTAATTGAGGGCCCTAATCAAACTCCTATAACCAATCAAACCTTTTCTTAATCGACGCATTTTCCCCCGATTTACTCAACCATAACGTATTTCATTTGGGAAGGGAACGTGTGACACACGCACGTCGTCGTCGGTTTTCGCCAGGTAGGAAGATGTGATAAAACCAGCTCGCTAGGACAAAAAACTAAGCTAACTCCACACCGACGGCGAACGCGCAACGCAACGCATCAGGGGGAAGGGATCATATGATTGTATGCTAACAAGCATCGATCGATCCCAGCTAGAGTCCAGCCAGGCCCCCAGCAAGCTTGCAGCGGCGGCGGCGGCGTCGTCGGCGGCGATGATTTATGAGACTCGCCTTAATTGCGATGATGTGTTTGCAGAAAACCGAACAGCAAGCAATAAAAGGGATGTCGGAATCAATTACCGGGCGCAAGCGGAGGGTCGGGTGGTATAGGATCCTCGATCCTGGTGGCTGCGATGGGTGCACGCGCGCTCTTGGAATGTGCTATGACTCTGGAACAGACGATAGGAATTGTTGCTGATAGAATTCCATAAATCATGATTTTCAAAGTGCGTGTTTGGAGGGTTGATAAGAACAAGACTTTATATGGTGTAAGTAAGGAGAAGTGAAGTCTTCGGATCTTATGATGTATGTGCGATCAAACTGTATTATGTTTTATATTACTTTCGCGAGATTTTTTTTTACTTCACCTTTGAGCAGTTGATTTGATATTAAGAGTTCTTTAAAAAGACCGTTGGGAGATTTCTGTGGCTTTCAGTTGTGGCATCTATATGGATAATTATTCATCAAGATATTTTCTATGTTATTCGCAATTTATGTGATGCTTAATTCTATGTTTTAACGCATACTCTAATATATCTCAATGTAAAAAGGAGTAAGGAAAATAATTTAAGTTCTGAAGGTAAAACATGAGATTTCCGGAAGAAATATCGTGTGCAATATCTGGCCGAAAAATCAGTAGAAACTTTTCTTAGAATTAATTTAACAATCACTGAAAAACGTTAGATTCCTGAATTCTATGACGATTTCCTAGATAAATATTTATATACCGTAGTGTGGGGCTACTTTGGACACTTTTGAATATGGATTTTTTGAATTCAAAATATGGTTCAAATCTGTTTGATGTCTTTGGGACTATTATGAAGCAATACTTTCCCCTTCATTTGGTTGATATTGTTTTTCAAAAAGACACTTTATTGCTTGTCAGGACACGAAAAAACATCGCGATAACGTATCAGAACATTTGCTCTGTATGCATTGTTTATACAGTTCATAAATATCAAAGGGTTGATCAATTCATTCAAAATGTATCAACGTAGCATATACAATCGAATATTTGAATCGTCATACATTATGAATGACCATTTTTTTTATTTAATCATTTATTTGAAAGGCTCATGCGCTCAAAAGCATAGCGGAGCCAATTTGCATAAAAGTGATTACATGATTTAATTACAACGGTAACCTTGTGCAAACTATTCGTTTATCCTTCTATCGTTTTCTTCCATGTACTGCTTCCTCAATTCGACATCCTCGATCCAAGACTACGAAGACCGTCTACTGCGAGTGCATACCGGCGAAACATCAGGGGCTACAATAACGCTGCTATCACTGGCGATAAAGGCTGATGATGCGGGCTTATTTGTTATTTGGCTGCTATTCGCTGTGTCCGAGTCAATCGATCTTTGCCGCTTTGTTTCAGATTTTTAAATGTCCATTTCACCTAAATAAAGGATTGATGGTCTCTTTTTTAAGTCTGCCTACATTACAATATCATGCTGCTCATAATACCAAAGATTAGCTAATTCAAAGGGTTTTTCTTTCGTAATTTTTCCTTTAGTTGATTATTTTTATCTGAATTTGTATCCTAATCGCCGATAGTCTTGCAATTCTCGAACTATATAGCTGTTGAAAAGTTATCCATATCTCAGCTCGTGTAAATTATTTGTACCCATGTGTTATTGAATTAATATTGAATAAAACTAATAAATAAATAAATAAATAAAAAATAATACCAAAGATAGCACAGAACCATCTAAAACGCATATATTTATTGAAATCATGTAAGATATAGTATGCTACAGTATTGGTTTAATGTTGTTTCTTAAAAACCCTGGAATTTTAAATGCAGTTTTGTTATAGTTAAAAATGTCCAAAGTAGCCCCCATCCAGTTCTATATGTATGAGATGTGTCCGATTGGTGTATGAACAACTTTTTGGTTTATTGATGGATAAAGCATCTCTACTACATCGTTCTACTGTACGCAGACTGACGATGCTGAGAGAAGCAGACGAACACAGACGAAGCGATTATAAACATTAGGGAAAAGACAGCACTAGTAGACCACGCAGCACGGAATGACCATGTATTTAAACTTGACGATGTGAAGATATTAGATAAGACACATGGACCATCAAATCTTCCCATTTTGGAAAGATGTTACATCAAAAACACGCCACACACGGTAAACAAACGCTCAGACACAGACAACCTGCACGTAGTCTACGCTGCTTTACTCCACACGATAAAAAAAACATACAGACCACGAAAATGAAAAGTCAAAACAGAACGAATGTAAACACAACACAAGCTAATCACCCGAACACACTAAGAACAGGACACATAACAATCATCAACCGTCATTTTGAAAACGTAGACATACAGAAGCGAAAGCGAAAGAGGTCCGAATCCCGATCACTAGTGATTTAAGTTACGGTTTTCCGCATGAAAACGGACGGGAAAGTAAGTAAAACTTGACAAACATACGTTAAAAAGACTGACAGTTAATTTTTTGTAGCTAAAACATCGAAAGACGGTTGAAAGATTGAAAAATCTACATGCGAATCTACATACGAAAAAACGACCGAAAACTCGGTAATGAGTTAATTGTTTGTAAAGTGTCTTGTAAAACGAAAATAATTGCAATGTTCCGAATAAATACAGATTCCTTGATAAAGATCCGATACGGATCAAAACGTCGGAGTAAAAGAAAAAAAATCTCACAATCGGACTGAAAAACCAAGAAATTCTCCAAAGAATGTAATACTAAGGACTGTTCATTTTATAAAGAGGACAACTTTGCAGAGCTATAAAAAGAAAACGCGTAGTTCAAATTTGAGCAGCCTTGGTTAGTTGTTCAGTACATTATATTAGCAGATAATAACCATAAATAAATTGGTTTAAAATTATTGTACTTCATAGAAATGTGGCTAAGTGTTTCGAGAGATCAATTTTTCAATTCCCAAAAACTGAAGATAAACACAAAATTTCTGTAAAACATCGGTGTATCGTTTTTAATTGCAAAAAAATGTTTGCCATGCTGCAGCAGTTTGAGTGATACATATTCTGGCAAAATATAAACCTAATCGGAGTAATAGTTGTTGAGATATTAAAGTTACAAATTGGACTCGATTTTCAGAACAAAATTTATTTGTTAAACAAAAATGTATAAACATATTAAGTTTTGAATGTTTTCAATGGATCTAGTCGAAAGTACTAATAATGCAATTTCAAATGCAGAAACCCGCTTCTTGATAGCATTGTTGGCTTGGTTACTGTGCTTCATGGCAGTTACCGGAGATAAAACCGCTTCGTTCCATGAAGGTTCTTCTAAATAACGATGTACTCTATTGCAAATACAACGTAACAAAGATGTCGAAAATAAAAATTAACATGTAATTATTTTCAAATAAGGTATATAATCACAAAGGGTCAGACCTTGCTGAAAATAAATAATAATAAGCTTCTCTAGAATCAAAAACTTGCATTTATGGAGCAAAAAGTATGCAATTTTTCATTATGGCCATCATTAAGTACTAAATTTATGATGAAGAATGTACTTTAAAGCATATTTTTCTTCGGTATCATTTAGAATACGATTCTCTTCTATACTAGACAAATTTTGAACTGATTCCGTAGTGTTATTGCATCACTGGACTTAAATAAGTATTTTTTATCAATTTCATTGATAACAAGGCAACTCACTATTTCAAGCTGTATAATGCTTGGTGCATTATTACTGACCAACTATTACACTCTACCTTTAGAAGAATAGTATTAGATCCCAACACATTGAAAAGTTCATGAAAATTTTTAAGTTATGTATGTGGAAAGTTGTGTAGAATTTTGAGAAATGGGGTTTTATTGAGTTTTAACGAAAACCGCTTCAGTTCCATAACTAAGGACAATTTGTATAATGTTATATTTTTCCTAAACTGTAGAATAGCTATGGAAATTGATGCAAAAAACCGATAATAATTTTATTGAAAAATAAAAAAGATATCACACAAATAAAGTGTCCTCTTTATAAAATGAACAGTCCTTAAATAAATAAAATGAATGTATTTCAAATGGGGTGGAAGCTCAGGTAAAATATTATCTCCTGGGCGCCCATTAAAAACACCACCCCCGGCGAAGACTGGCGCTCGAGCCTAGCTATTTAGCACTGTAGTTGGAGGAAATGCCAATGCAGAACCCGTAGCTTCCGGGAAGGTAAGCCCAGCTCCTTGGGTTAGTGGGTTGGTGTCAGGCCCTGCGAGCCAGCCGTAAAAAAGACTAGCACCGAAAAATCAACAAGAGAAGAACGCGAACCGATACCAATGGCGACGACCACAGCGACGAAAAGGGACTTGCGATTGGAAGCTCGGTACGTGGAACTGCAGATCTCTCAACTTCATCGGGAGCACCCGCATACTCGCCGATCTACTGAAGGACCGCGGGCTCGGAATCGTAGCGCTGCAGGAGGTGTGTTGGACAGGATCCATGGTGCGAACGTTTAGAGGTAATCATACCATCTACCAGAGTTGCGGCAACACACGTGAGCTGGGAACAGCTTTTATAGTGTTGGGTGACATGCAGAGGCGCGTGATCGGTTGGTGGCCGATCGACGAAAGAATGTGCAGGTTGAGGATCAAGAGCCGATTCTTCAACATTAGCATAATAAACGTGCACAGCCCTCACTCCGGAAGCACTGATGATGACAAAGACGCATTTTACGCGCAGCTCGAACGCGAGTACGACCGCTGCCCAAACCACGACGTCATAGGGGATCTAAACGCTCAGGTAGGCCAGGAGGAGGAATTCAGACCGACGATTGGAAAGTTCAGCGCCCACCAGCTGACGAACGAAAATGGCCTACGCCTCATCGATTTCGCCGCCTCCAAGAACATGGCCATTCGTAGCACCTTCTTCCAGCACAGCCTCCCGTATCGTTACACCTGGAGATCACCACAACAAACGGAATCGCAAATCGACCACGTTCTGATTGATGGACGGCACTTCTCCGACATTATCGACGTCAGGACCTATCGTGGCGCTAATATCGACTCTGATCACTACCTGGTGATGGTTAAACTGCGCCCAAAACTCTCCGTTATTAACAACGTACATTACCGGCGGCCGCCCCGGTACGATCTAGAGCGACTGAAGCAACCGAATGTCGCCACCGCATACGCGCAGAATCTCGAGGCAGCGTTGCCGGACGAGGGTGTGCTCGATTTGGCCCCTCTAGAGGACTGCTGGAGTACAGTCAAATCAGCCATCAACAATGCAGCAGAGAGCACTATCGGGTACGTAGAACGGAGTCGACGAAACGATTGATTCGACAAGGAGTGCAGAGCGGTTCTGGAGGAGAAGGATGCAGCGCAGCAGGAATTCTGCAGCATGGAACCCGACAGAATGTGGAGCGATACAGACTGAAGCGGAAGCAGCAGACCCGTCTCTTCCGGGAGAAAAAGCGCCGCCTGGAAGAAGCGGAGTGCGAGGAAATGGAACTGCTGTGCCGTTCACAGGAAACACGCAAGTTCTATCAGAAGCTCAACGCATCCCGCAAAGGCTAAGTGCCGCAAGCCGAAATCTGCAGGGATAAGGACGGGAGCCTCCTGACGGTGATCGAAAGGTGGAAGCAGCACTTCGACGAGCACCTGAATGGCGAAGAGAATGTAGGCACGGAGGACCAAGGCAGCGGAGGAAATGACTATGTTGGTGCAGCAGAGGACGGGAACGAACCAACTCCCACGCTGAGGGAAGTTAAGGATGCCATCCACCAGCTCAAAAACAACAAAGCGGCTGGTAAGGACGGTATCGCAGCAGAACTCATCAAGATGGGCCCGGAAAAGTTGGTCACCTGTCTGCACCAGTTAGTAGTCAAGATCTGGGAAACCGAACAGCTACCGGAGGAGTGGAAGGAAGGGATAATCTGTCCCATCCACAAGAAAGGCGACAAGTTAATGTGTGAGAACTTTCGAGCGATCACCATTTTGAATGCCGCCTACAAAGTGCTATCCTAGATCATCTTCCGTCGTCTTTCACCTAAAGTAAATGAGTTCGTGGGAAGTTACCAAGCCGGTTTCATCGACGGCCGGTCGACAACGGACCAGATCTTCACCGTACGGCAAATCTTCCAAAAATGCCGTGAATACCAGGTCCCAACGCATCACCTGTTCATCGACTTCAAAGCGGCATACGACAGTATCGACCGCACAGAGCTATGGAAAATTATGGACGAGAACAGCTATCCCGGGAAGCTGACTAGACTGATAAGAGCATCGATGGACGGTGTGCAGAACAGCGTAAGGATGTCGAGTGAACTATCCAGTTCATTTGAATCTCGACGGGGACTACGTGTTGGACTTTCCTGCCTACTATTCAACATCGCCCTGTAAGGTGTTATGCGACGAGCCGGGCTCAACAGCCAGGGTACGATCTTCACGAAATCCGGCCAATTTGTCTGTTTTACGGATGACATGGATATTATTGCTAGAACATTTGGAACGGTGGCAGAACAGTACACCCGCCTGAAACGTGAAGCAGCAAAGGTCGGACTGGCGGTGAATGCGGCTAAGACAAAGTACATGCTGGTAGGTGGGACTGAGCGAGACAGGACAAGCCTTGGCAGCAATGTTACGATAGACGGGGATACTTTCGAGGTGGTAGAAGAATTCGTCTACCCCGGTTCCTTGCTAACGGCTGACAATAACGTGAGTCGTGGAATACGAAGGCGCATCATCAGTGGAAGTCGTGCCTGGGCTTCAGAAGAAACTGTGGTCAAAAAAGATTCACCCCCGCACCAAATGTACCATGTACAAGACGTTAATAAGACCGGTGGTTCTCTACGGACACGAGACATGGACAATGCTCGAGGACGACCTGCAAGTACTCGGAGTTTTCGAGCGACGGGTGCTAAGGACGATCTTCGGCGGCGTGCAGGAGAACGGTGTGTGGCGGAGAAGGATGAACCACGAGCTCGCTGCACTTTACGGAGAACCCAGCATCCAGAAAGTGGCCAAAGTCGGAAGGATACGATGGGCAGGGCATGTTGCAAGAATGCCGGACAACAACCCTGCAAAGTTGGTGTTTGCTAACCATCCGGTTGGTACAAGAAGGCGTGGAGCGCAGAGAGCACGATGGGCGGACCAGGTGGAGCGTGATCTGGCGAGTGTTGGGCGTGACCGACGTTGGAGAGCTGCAGCTGCAAATCGAGTATTATGGCGGCAAATTGTTGATTCAGTATTATCATGAATTTGATGTTAACTAAATAAATGAAAATGAATGAATGTATTTCAAATTTCGAAGTACTGAACGGTTCACTTTTTACAAATAAATGCATAGTTTACTAAAACTTCCTTTTGCATCACGTTGGGAACCGCTCGCTGGCGCAGTGGACGGTTTAGGTCAAAAATTACCCTCATGCCAAAGGAGGGTTAACAATACATTGTTTAAAACAAAGTTTACTTTTTACACCAAAAACAACTTTTTCGTTAAAAATGATATTTCGTCACGAAAATAAGATCTTTAGAAACTCTATCCACTGCATCCCGTTGTACTAAACTTAATAATACTTTGGAAAACCTAGAACATTCCAACTTAACATTGCCTTGCTAAGTTTGCTAAACCGCCATTGCTCTATTGCTACTAAGATGGTAATTTCAGATTCTACTTCATATTTTGCAACAAAAACTTATCATTGTGTAGTGTATGCTCACTTGCAGTGCATATGCTGATTGTTTTTCTGCTTCTTCAGTGCGATAGAAATCGAGATTACCATCTTCTAAACCGCGATGTAAATTTTTCGAAAGAGAGAGAAGATAGGAAAAATAACACGCCGTCCCGTATCACCTTTATTACATTCAGCTGACTGTCTCTCTTTTTTTCATTCAATTCTCTGTTATATCCCTTGAAATCTGCAAACAGAAACCCTAACAGGAAGGTTAGGATAGTGTGGGGCTGAGGCCGTCTTCTACTACAATAGTAGAAGCCAGAACTACTCTCTCCTCGACGCACTAAACTAATTCCTATGGTCGCCAAACCCTACATCTCTCCGGAACCACCAAGAAGGTATTGCTTCAGAGAGGGGCTAGTGCATATTGCACCCTCAAGGTTAGCTGCGTAGCCTGCAGCAACGAACATCGATGACTCGCTTTGGAGAGTCCATCACGGTAACATGCTGGCGCTTAGCCAGTTTCCCGAGTGGTCCTCACCGCTCCCTTTGTCCTCGGAAGGCGGGCAGGGTCAACCCCGCCCGCGCCCTACTGCTGAGCGGACATCAAGAACTAATGCCCACATGCAACCCGATCTGACCTGCCCGTAAGGAAGGGTATCACTACCCTTCAGGCCCTATCAGATGCATCCGTAGGTTGCAGACAGCAGGGTCTCACCTACCCCGACCCTTGCCGGGGACCCCTTTCCAACCACGGGCTCGGATCCAACCCAGTAGACCGACGCCACGACAGCACCTCTACCGGGACTTCCTCTCCGCGGCCACTTAATCGCTGTAAGGGTCGATCTCGACCGCAGGGCATCGGTATGACCTACGAAGCCGACTTCGAACCCCTGGACCACATCTTGCACTGCATCTGGACTAGCCATTCTCCGAGTCCATGGGCCACCTCCTCTGTAGCTCCCAGACGATATGGATAATAGCCGTTGAAACGGCGTTCCAGCCAAACTCATCCCTACACATCCTCTGGACCAAATTGTCCGGAGTTGTGTCCTCCCCGCATGTGGCAAGCATGCGGTCACGCATTGTGCGAAAACGCGGGCACACGAACAAAACGTGTTCCGCCGTTTCCTCTAAACCATTGCACACTGGGCATTCGGGAGAATCTGCATGCCCGAAACGGTGTAGATACTGTCGGAAGCAACCATGACCTGTAAGGACCTGTGTCAGGTGGAATGTAACTTCCCCATGGCGCCTATTAATCCAACTATCTACCCTCGGTATCAACCTATGGGTCCACCTTCCTTTGGTGGAACTGTCCCACGCGCGCTGCCATTTGACCGTCTTGCGTATGTCTCTTGTGCCGCGCATTTCGAAGCACTCCATGTCCTCACTGATAAGAATGCTGATAGGCACCATACCAGTAATGACGCAGAGAGCGTCGTGTGACACGGTACGGTACGCGCTCGCAACCCGCAGGCACATAAGCCTGTTAGTACTTTCCAGCTACCGTCGGTAGCATTCAGTACTTAACGCGGTGCCCCACGCCGGGCCGCCATACCTAAGTATGGACGTAGCAACCTAGCCAGAAGCTTGCGCTTACTGGCGTACACCGCAAAGCTATTGGACATCATCCGGGACAGTGCCGCAATAGCTGTGGAGGCTCTTCTACAGGCATAATCGACGTGGCTACCGAAGGTAAGCTTGTCGTCGATCATCACGCCCAAGTGTTTGACAGAGCGCTTAGACATGATAGTGCACTCTCCTACACTGATCTCCGTCTGCTGCGCCGATTGCATGTTGTTAACAACCGTCACCTCTGTCTTGTGGTGAGCCAGCTCCAGTTTCCTGGACCGCATCCACGCCTCCACAACCTTGATCGAGTGGTTGGTAGTCAACTTTACCTCCTCGATCGTTTCACCGCAGACTTCGAGCGTAATATCGTCGACAAATCCGACAATCCCCACTCCCACTGGGTACTCTAACCTCAACACCTCGTCGTACATGACATTCCATAACACCGGACCCAGGATGGAACCTTGCGGGACTCCTGAGGTTATGTGAAAGCACTTCCGACTCACCTCCGTGTCGTAAACTGGTACGCGATTCTGAAAGTAGCTTCCGAGAATCTTGTACAAGTACTCCGGTATCCCCAGACGCAAGAGCGCATCGGCAATAGCAGCCCAACTGGCGCTATTAAATGCATTCCTTACATCCAGAGTCACTACCCCGCAGAAGCGAATTCCCCTCCTCTTAGGCTCAAGTGCTTTCTCGGTGGTTTTTGTAACCGACAAGATAGCGTCTACGGTGGACCTCCCCTTCCGGTAGCCATACTGGTTGCTCGAAAGACTATTTACTCCCTCAGGGAACCGCAACATTCTATTGAGGATGATCTTTTCGAGCACCTTCCCCGCCGTGTCAATCAAGCATATTGGTCTATATGCCGACGGGTCTCCGGGTGGTTTCCCCGCCTTAGGCAATAGTACCAGGCTCTGCCTCTTCCAAGCTTCTGGGAAGACTCCCTCGTCCAGGCATTTCTGCATAGCAGACCTGAACATCTCGGGAGCCTCTGCAATAGCTACTTTTAAGGCCAGGTTCGGAACTCCGTCCGGACCTGGGGCCTTACCTACGCTAAGGGATTTAGCTATCCCCGCAAGTTCCACATCGGTGACCCTCTCCTCATCGCCAGCCCCAGTCCCTGGCTGTCCTACGAAAGGAGGCCAAGGACTAAGATCATGACGCGGAAAAAGTCCTCCAATGATTCCCTCCAACATCTCTGGAGATTGCTCTGTAGGAGCCATCACACCTCTCGTCTTGGCCATAACGATCCTGTAGGCGTCACCCCACGGGTTCGTATTGGCACTCTGACAGAGACCCTCAAAGCAGGCATTTTTGCTTGCTCTTATCTCAGTCTTGAGCGCGGCTTTTGCAGCGGCGAACACCACCCGCCGTTCGTTTCGCTCTTCCTCTGATCGTGCTCGCTGCATCCGCCGCCTAGCCCGTAGGCAGGCGCGGCGCAGGTCCGCAATCGCGTCGGTCCACCAGTAAGCCGGTGGCCTCCCATTTCTAGGGTGGACTCGCCTAGGCATGGTCGCATCACACGCACGTGAGAGCACCGCTACCAGCTCGTCACCGTCTAAACCGATTAAGTTTCGCTCACGGCGGAGCGCTTCCCTAAATACCTCTTCGTCGAAGTATGATGTCTTCCACCTACGAGGGCTTGACCTTGGCCTAGCCGCCTCTTCTTCTATCCGCTGTCTGCTGTTGTTGTAGTCGATACTGTAGCGAACCGCCAGGTGGTCGCTGTGAGTGTAGCCATCATCTACTCTCCAGTTCGAACTACTTGTTAGGCCAGGACTACAAAAGGTCACGCCAATAATTTACTCCGCTCCGTTTCGACTATAGGTACTCTTGGTACCGACGTTAGCCAAGTCGACATCTAAGATGGCCAGTGTTTCTAGCAGGATCTGACCCCGCTGATTCTTGAAACGGCTTCCCCATTCCACAGCCTAGGCATTGAAGTCACCCGCTATTACCACCGGCCTTCGCCCTGTTAGCACGGTCGTTAAGCGATCCAGCATTTGCGTGAACCGCTCGATCGGCCACCGCGGAGGCGCATAACAGCTACAGAAGAAGAAGACCCCGTTTACTTTGGCGACCACGAAGCCCTCATAGGTAGTAGGCACCAACTCCTGCACGGGGTATTTACCCCCCTTTTTCCTGGTCCCATCCGAGGCCCAGTTGCCGTTGCCGGCGGGTACTCGGTATGGGTCCGAAATGATGGCGATATCCGTCTCCCACTCAGAAACCGCCTGACAAAGCAGTTGCTGAGCCGCATCACAGTGGTTCAGGTTCAGCTGCGTTACCTGCACTGTGATTTGTTGTTCACTGCGGCTTTCTTAAAGGCCGGGCACCCTGAACCACCCATCGGATGTCTATTTTTCGAGGTTTTCCCGGTACAGATCATGCAGATGGGCGGACTCGTGCAGCTTTGGGCCTTATGACCTTCAGCGCCGCATCGCCTGCACAGTTTGCGCCTGTCGGGGCCTTTGCAGTCCCACGACTTGTGTCCTGGTTCCAGACACCTGAAGCAAACCTCTGGTGGCTCGTGGAATGTCTGGTGGCATACACACCAGCCCACCTTTATACTTCCTTCTTTGCAGCCATGTGCATAAAAAGAGGTTCCAGTGTATAAGAGTGTGGAATAACTGATTAACAAAGTAAAATTTATTCCACTAATGTGCCGCAAATAAGCAGCAAAAACTGATTTTCGGAAATCTGAATTCAGATTTGTTGAATGGAAAGTCCATTGTTGAATCACGCCACATACTGAACGCAAGTTGAACCTTTCTGATGAAGTCATCCTACACCTTAATCCCAACTGAAGATGACATCACTATTCTGCATAACGGTGAACGACCTCACAAACCCAAACAGATTCGATCTGGTTTGGAACAGAGATGTTACTCGAAACATAAATTTAAATCTTCTGTTCTGCGCTGGTCCCCATCCCACCACCACACAAAGTATCAAAGTATAGAGCCTTAAGTGGCGGAAAGAATCGCGAAAACAACACTCATCAGCTGCTGACATCTGGTTTTACAACTATCGCCAAGAATGTGGGATCTCTGTCAGGATCCCACTTTGCGACCCTCTGCTGCTGAGCTCAAGCCGCACTGCCCACCGGCTAGTGTAGTTCAGGAGGCGGCCGGCCAACGATGATGGTGCATTTCTAACCACATCATACCGTCATCGATACTTCATTTTTCTTCTATAGATCCCCCTTTGCCTCTATTCTCGCGTCAGTCACCACCCATTGTGTACCGATAAGATTCCCGAGAAAAGATAACAGAGCCGAGAGTTCGATCACTTGCTGCTGCTGCTTCTGCCTCCGATCATTCTCTTGTTGCCCTCCCCTGCCACCTCAATAGCACCCCACCACAAACCGAAACCCTGCTGTCTTGTCAGTCAGTCGGCAAACAGCGTAAAATCGTTCGCATACTTTTCGATCCATCCCGAACAGCGTCAATCGATCGCGACAGCAAAGTCAATCGCACCTCTTCTGCCGGCGGCGTCCGCGCACCGTGAAGCTTTTCTGTGTGCAAACGACTTTGGCGACACTCTTATCTTGTCACTGTACGGTGCTGCTGCTCGCTGCTGTTACCTAGCTGCGTGGTGGATGCCTTTTTCTTCAATCCGCAATGACAAGAATAGAGACCGTCTGTCGATCGTCTTAGTCGCGGTCATGGGCGGAACAGTCACATATAAACACAAACACACGTAATGAGAATTAATAAAGAGCTTAAGACAACACCATCCCACTGCACCGGGGACTGGGTACGATCGAGCGAGCGATCGCCGGCCGGTGTGTGTTCAATGCATTGTCGGTGGCCGGTAGGTACGCGGAATGACCTTGGCGATCAATTATTTCTACAAACACTAAGCAGTGTCTGATCGACGCGAGGTGGGTGAGTGGTACAACGGTGCGGTGGGTGGGGGAGTTGCTCGACTTGATATCACCCAGAAGCTGTCGTCGGTGCATTTGTGTGTTCGGGAAGTCGTAATGTTTTGATGCCTGGTAGTAAAGTGCTTCCTAAGCCGATTTGGATGGAAGTGGATTGGATTTCTGGTTTTCTATTAGGATTCGGAAAGGTCAATCGGGACAGCTAAAAAAAAAGAACTCGATCATCAAGTCGTTGATAAATTATTTGCTCTACTTTTGTTGTTCTCAAAAGAGACACGGATACGTTCAATGCTTCCAGTGAGGTATTCGCTTTAACTTTTCGTGATAACTGCAGCGGGAATCGAAAACGTGCACCTCAGCACGATGCGACTAAATGCTCGGTGACACTAGCCACACGACCACGGAAATACACATTCTTAACTCTCTGTAATACCCAATTCCGCCTTTAGAAAGAGTATAATTTAATCATTTTATATTTTCGACCCACCTAGATCGCTGCGCACCACGTCTTCTTGTACCGGTCGGATGACTCTCGAGAATCATTTAAGGCAGCATCCATTTATTACGAAAGGATAAAATCGACATTTTTTGTATGAAAACCAGAAATTTTTTGTATGGGCCGCAACGCTTGGCCATACTCTCCCCTCACCCTAGAACGTTACGTAATTTGTGGATGGCACCTAAGTCGGGTTGCTATCCGACATCCTGATGACGTGACCCGCCCACCATAGCCTCCTAATTTTCACGGTGTGGACGATGGTTGGATCTCTCAGCAGCTGATGCAACTCATGGTTCATCCGCCTTCTCCAAGTCCCTTCTTCCATCTGCACTCCGCCGTAGATGGTACGCAACACCTTCCGTTCGAAAACTCCAAGGGCGCGTTGGTCCTCTGCACGTAGGGTCCATGTTTCGTGCCCATAGAGGACGACCGGTCTAATCAGCGTTTTGTAGATAGTTAACTTCGTGTTACGGTGAACTTTATTCGATCGTAGAGTTCTGCGGAGTCCAAAGTAAGCACGATTTGATGCCACAATGCGCCTCTGACTTTCTATGCTGGTGTCCTTGTCGGCGGTCACCAGTGAGCCCAAGTACACGAATTCTTCAATCGCCTCGATTTCATCACCGTCGATATAAATTCGGGGTGGCGGGCGCGGTGATTCCTCCCTGGAGCCCTTTGTCATCATGTACTTTGTCCTCGACACATTAATGACTAATCCGATTCGCCTGGTTTCACTCTTTAGTCGGATGTACGTTTCCACCATCGTCTCAAATTTACGGGCTATAATATCAATATCACCAGCGATACCAAACAGCTGAACGGGCTCCGTGAAAAACGTCCCACTCGTGTTTATCCCCGCTCTCCTTATTACACCTTCTAACGCAATGTTAAAGTACGAAAGGCCATCACCTTGCCGTAACTCTCTGCGAGATTTGAAGAGACTCGAGAGGGTCCCTGATACTCGAACTACGAACATCACTCGATCCATCGTCGCCTTGATCAACCGTGTCAGTTTATCCGGGAATCCGTACTCGTGCATAATCTGCCATAGCTGTTCTCGATCGATTGTATCATACGCCGATTTGAAATCGATGAACAAGTGATGTGTGGACACGTTGTATTCGCGGCATTTCTGCGACACCTGGTGGAGTGCAAACATCTGGTCCGTTGTAACGCGTTCACCCATGAATCCAGCCTGATATTGCCCCACGAACTCTCTTGCAATCGGTGATAGACGGTGGCATAACATTTGATAGAGTACCTTGTAGGCAGCGCTCAGTAGTGTGATCACGCGGTAGTTCCCGCAATCCAACTTGTCGCCCTTTTTGTAGATGGGACACACGATACCTTCCATCCATTCCTCCGGTAATACTTCCATCTCCCAAATCTTGGTAATGACCCAGTGTAGTGCTTCTCCACCGTATTTTAGAAGCTCGCTTGGTAGTTGATCTGCTCCAGCAGCCTTGTTGTTGGCACACAACTTTAAGCTGGCGGTCTTTGTCATCGTGGTCACTTGTGAGGATCAGAGCTATGATGGACACTCCCCTTATCGACTCACCGTTTTGCAGCGTTTTGCAGGAAGAGCACCAGTAGAGCACGAAAAAAATGGCTTAAAGCCCCAAATAAAAAGCGTCTCGGGGTTTTAAAGGGTCTCAGGTCAGACTTGTTATTCAAATAACAAGATGGGCACGAAATATGAAAAACCCTGCAAAATCCCGCCAGACTGAAAAACTATTCAATGTCGGATTAAAGTCGGGTCAATTTTTATCGTATGTTGGGCCACTGTTGGACCAACATCAAACAACTGTTGGGTCTATATTGGGTTTGCCGGCCAACATGAAAACAGGTGAATGATAGGTTGATGTCGGGTTTGACGTCATCAATGATGGTAAACACAATCAAATTCCATTTAGGTAACGTTACCTAAATGGAGGGACCTAAAAAGATTTTACCTAAATGGATCCTACCTAAATGGAGGTTTGAGTGTACGTTACAAAGTCGACCACTGGTTTTGTCTAACGGTACGCTGGCGGCGCAGTTTGTTTGTCTTCGATGCAGTTGCTATACGTGGCAATGACTAAAGCGAATCAGGAGGATTTGGGAATCAAGGATTTGGGTGAACCATAGGACGGGCTTGTGAAAGTGTTGGAGGACTACCAGAGTTGCATCGCATTCGCAAGCTCGGAGCGAACCACCCGGTGCTCGAAGCATATCGAGACGCGTGAGAACTACGTGCGGGAGTTGTGCCATACTTCCATGACGGGGTTCTTCAGAAGATACGGTAGCGGATACTTTGACGAAGCCCCCTGGTTCGATCAAGCAAAGGAAGTTTTTGGATGTGATGGGATTGTCAGGAAGTGATGGCAACAAAGGTTTGAGGCGGAGTATTGGAGAGACAACTTCCGTGCACATGATCATTCAAGTCATTATTCATTTTTTGCCCAAATGGTATGCGGCTAAATTCCTATAATACCTTTGAAATACTCCTGAACACCCTTAAACTCCTGAGATCCAATCAGAAAAAAACCTTGAAACGCCCCTGACACCTCCATTTGCAATAGTCCAGAAACTCCTGGGAACACCCATGAAAAGTTCCTGAAACCCCTCTGTAGCAATTCCTTAACGCCCCTTGGAGCGCTCCCGAAATACCCTGAAACCTCCAAAACCCATTTGAAATGCCCTTGCATTCCCCGTAATTAATTTGAAATGCCTTGAACCTTCTGGAACGCCCATGAAATGCTGTCTAACGCGCCTTAAACCTTTCGAAACGCATTTAAATCATCTCCGAAACCTCTGAAATGCCTTGTAACGCCCTCCAAAGGCTACTGAGACCCCATCTGAGTCACCCTCAAAGCCCCTTGCCTTGAAACCTCTCTGAAACGCAGGGAGGGAGCGGGCACGTAAAACTCGAACAAACTACGCCTACATATCGTGCATGAAGTGGGCCTATCCGTACAACACAATGCGATGTTGCGGGCCATCCCAAGTACCACCTGCAACATCATCCAAAATGTGGCTTTCTGTGCCTTGGTTTTTTTTCTCTGTTCAGTACTTAACCACTGCGATCAATATTTGATCTAATGTGGTATACCCCGTGTCCTATGTATAGGGCATGTCGTATTACTTTATCACCATTGAGAAGTTATAAAGTATTCGGTTTTGTTACAGTAGTCATTTTCAACATAATCGCAAGGAAGGATTCTGATTAATAGGTTCCGCTTTTAACACACTCCTTTTTCAGTCAGTCGGATCCCTTGACGAGAACGTCAAGAAATGATACCGATATTGACCATGCATCGGAACCCTAGTCCTTTCTGTTTCAAACCAGTGTACACCGAATAAAAGATTAGGAATACTAACCCATGTTTCCTTGTTTCAAGATCCATGTCGGCCACACCTAAAACCGAGACCTTTCACTTTCAACAAGGTGTAAATTGTAACAAGGATCAAAGTGTTTTCCTTTGATTACTAAAATATGCTGTTCCACTAGTTGGAAGCAGTTAGAACTAGGGTTCGATTTGGTAGATCTTTCGCCGCAACGCAACACAAAAAGGTGATCTACCCACGCTATGGGCTCAGTTAAAGATCGAGCATGTTTTAAACCCCCTCAACCATTCATCCCTCAGCACGGGTCGCCTGATACCTTGGATTGGGGTTACCTGTTTGGTGGACTTTTACTCCCGGAACAGGTGGTCCGTAGTGCTATTCTAAGCCGGCAGCTACACGGACAAATGCCTTGGTTTAAATGAGTTAGCGTTAGCGTTAGCGTTAGCGTAGTTACGGTATACTTCGTAGATTAAATACTAACAACATTCATGTACCTTTTGCCAATCTTGCTCGGATTGCTTTTCAGAACAAGGCCGGGGAGTTAACTTTGCTTCAATCTTATGCAAGAATACCAAAAGCACAAATGTCATTATTCCCGGCCACGCCCATCTTTACCGTAACTTGGGATAGAGGAAGGAAGTGTTGATGTAGCACTTATTTAAGAGGCCTCCGACTCAGTGACACTCCCATAAGTACTGCGGAATGGGTGGTTAGGAGATGTATTATGTAGGTTAAGGATCCGCCGGAAAAGCTGGCGATGGACCCACGGTATTGATTGTTTACTTGGTTATAATTTATTCATTTGAAAGCCAGCATATTTATTGTTTAAATAATTATGTTTCTGCTCAGTGCGAGGCCAGAGCAGAACCGATCCCTCCGGGGTCATCGGGAAATTACAATAAATGTTTGAAACGCGTAAAAAAAAAAGAAAAAAAAAGAGGTGGTGATCCGAGAAAAAAAAAACCTCAATTTATATTAAAAAAAAGCGGAAACAACGAAAAAACATTTCAATTTATAAAAAAATCACGTAAAACGAAAATAAAATCAAATGATATTCTTTTCTAATTATTGTATAAATAAGTATGTTTCGGCTCAGTGTGAGACACAAGCAGAACCGATCCCTCCAGGGTCATCGGAACTTTGCAATAAATGTTTAAAACGCGAGGATAAAAAGACGCCTCGAGAAATAACAAAATAAAAAGAAAGAAAAAAAACCCAGATTAATCCACCTAGTGGTGATAGTGCCTTTCTCGTCGAATATGTACTCAACATTTTTTTCCGGCCATAAGCCGAAGTGTTCCTGAATCCTGAGAATACTCTGGAATGGAATAAATCTCATTTTCTTCTTTTGTCACAGTGCTCGTTGACTCGTCAATGGGGAGTGGAGTTGTTAAATAATAAATGTATTTGATGAAAAAATTCTCAAAAAATTAAACAAAACCGCTTAACTCATCGGTTTTGATAAAAACAAATCTGGAAGACTCTAATTTCACTTTGAAATTGAAAAAAATATTGGTTTATGTATTTGTGCCCTTCTTCAAAATGTTTTATTCCGACCGAAATTTCCAAGGGGGGACCTCTCTGGACCACTCCGAATTCATATCGACGGTGATGAAATTGAGGCGGTTGAAGAATTCGTGTACTTGGGCTCACTGGTGACCGCCGACAACGACACCAGCAGAGAAATTCAGAGGCGCATTGTGGCAGGAAATCGTGCTTACTTAGGACACCGCAGAACTCTACGATCGAACAAAGTTCGCCGTAACACGAAGTTAACCATCTACAAAACGCTGATTAGACCGGTCGTCCTCTATGGGCACGAAACATGGACCCTAAGTGCAGATGACCAAGGCGCCCTCGGAGTTTTCGAACGGAAGGTGTTGCGTACCATCTACGGCGGAGTGCAGATGGAAGACGGGACTTGGAGAAGGCGAATGAACCACGAGCTGCATCAGCTGCTGGGAGAACCAACCATCGTCCATACCGCGAAAATCGGGAGGCTACGGTGGGCGGGTCATGTCATCAGGATGTCGGATAGCAACCCGACTAAAATGGTTCTCGAGAGTCATCCGACCGGTACAAGAAGACGTGGAGCGCAGCGAGCTAGGTGGGTCGACCAAGTGGAGGACGATCTGCGGACCCTACGCAGGGTGCGGAACTGGAGGCAAACAGCCATGGAACGAGTGGAATGGAGGCGGCTACTATGTACAGCAGAGGCCACCCCGGCCTTAGCCTGACCGGTAAGGTAAGTACCTCTCTGGACTTAAGAGAAAATCGAAATTTGTGTCAGCCTTATTCAGAAAAGCGAGAATTTTATCAAAGCCATAATTGAATTTGGAAACTTATTGATGGCTCATATTCCGACGCTATGTTAAACGTATTGGCCGAGCTGAAAAATATCAAACTTCTCGGTTGACTGCTTGACCACCTTCACTAGCACTGGATGCCGATCATTATCAAGACATTTCGGCAATTTTTTTTTCTGCGCACTTTAGCCTATATTTTATTATCATTAGTAATAATATTCATGTAAAATTTGACAAAAAAAAGTGCAAGCAAGCGAAATTTCCCATATTAAAGCCCATTCAAATTTCAACCGCGTTACAGAGCGCGAGGGATCAACCAGTTGCATCAAAATTGTTCGCAGTAACAGACGCAAAAGGGGATTGTTGCTATAAAATTTAAATTTTTCCATACAACATTGATCAATCCTACTGCATAATGACGCCTCAAGAATCTAAAATGATGTAATTTGACAAGACCGCTTAAATTTTTATCAAGATTTTGTTCTTTAATTAATATGCGTAATTCACTTGTATCGATTTTGTTCACCTGCGTAATTTCAGCAATGGATCCAATCCTGATTCTGCAACACTGCCGGTAATCTTAAGTGTGGTCAGAGACTATTTTCTTTTCTTGATGATTTGATGTTTCGCATGCATGGGTTTGGTTTAGTTTTTTAATTGGTCATTTCCGACGGGACACCTGGAACCGGTTAAGGAACACAACCGGTTTAGATACGGTATGAAACTATTTTCCTGCTTACCGTTCATCTGGTTATCGAAAAAGCCGCTCTTCGATGTGTCACATGCCTGGGTTTGGTTCACCTTTTTAATTGCGGCCACTTCCGAAAGGACATCTGGAACCGGTTCCGGAATACAATTAGTTCAGATGTAGTCTGAAACTATTTTCTTGCTTACCGTGCATCTGGTTAACGAAAAGCTGCTCTTTGATGTGTCGCATGCCTGGGCTTGGTTCACTTTTTTAATTGGACTCTCTGGCAGAATATCCGGAACCAGTTCCGGAATACAATTAGTTCAGATATGGTCTGAAACTATTTTCTTGCTAGCCGTCCATCTGGTTATCGAAAAAGCCGCTCTTTGATGTGTCGCATGCCTAGGCTTTGTTCACCTTTTTGATTGCGGCCACTTCCGGTAGGACATCCGGAACCAGTTCTGGAACACATTTAGTTCAGATATGGTCTGAAACTATTTTCTTGCTTACCGTTAATCTGGTTATCGAAAAAAGCCGCTCTTTGATGTGTCGCATGCATGGGTTTGGTTCACTTTTTTAATTGACCACTTCCAGCGGGACAGCTGGAACCGGTTCCAGAACACAACCGGTTCAGATATAGTCTGAAACTATTTTCCTGCTTACCGTTCATCTGATTATCGAAAAAGCCGCTTTTTGATGTGTCGCATGCCTAGGTTTGGTACACTTTTTTAATTGGCCACTTCCGGCAGGACATCCGGAACCGGTTCCGGAACACAACCGGTTTGGATACGGTATGAAACTATTTTCTTGCTTACCGTGCATCTGGTTATCGAAAAAGCCGCTCTTCGATGTGTCACATGCCTGGGTTTGGTTCACCTTTTTGATTGCGGCCACTTCCGGCAGGACATCCGGAACCAGTTCCGGAATACATTTAGTTCAGATATGGTCTGAAACTATTTTCTTGCTTACCGTTCATCTGGTTAACAAAAAAGCCGCTCTTTGATGTGTCGCATGCCTGGATTTGGTTCACTTTTTTAATTGGCCACTTCCGGCAGGACATCCTGAATCGGTTCCGGAACACAACCGGTTCAAACATGGTCTGAAAGTATTTTCCTGCTTACCGTTCATCTGGTTATCGAAAAAGCCGCTCTTTGATGTGTCGCATGCCTAGGTTTGGACAACTTTTTTAATTGGCCACTTCCGGCAGGACATCTGGAACCGGTTCCGGAACACAACCGGTTCAAACATGGTCTGAAACTATTTTCTTGCTTACCGTTAATCTGGTTATCGAAAAAGCCGCTCTTTCATGTATCGCATGCATAGGTTTGGTACACTTTTTTTATTGGCCATTTCCGGCAGGACATCCGGAACCGGTTCCGGAACCCAACCGGTTCAAATATGGTCTGAAACTATTTTCCTGCTTACTGTTCATCTGGTTATCGAAAAAGCTGCTCTTTGATGTGTCGCATGCCTAGGTTTGGTACACTTTTTTAATTGGCTACTTCCGGCAGGACATCTGGAACCGGTTCCGGAGCATAACCGGTTCAAACAAGGTCTGAAACTATTTTCCTGCCTACTGTTCATCTGGTTATCAAAAAAGCCGCTTTTTTATGTGTCGCATGCCTAGGTTTGGTACACTTTTTTAATTGGCCACTTCCGGCAGGACATCTGGAACCGGTTCCAGAACACTACCGGTTCAAACATGGTCTTAAACTATTTTCCTGCTTACCGTTCATCTGGTTATGGAAAAGCCACTCTTTGATGTGTCGCATGCCTGGGTTTGGTTCACTTTTTTAATTGGCCACTTCCGACAGGACATCCGGAACCGGTTCCGGAACACTACCGGTTCAAACATGGTCTGAAACTATTTTCCTGCTTAGCATTCAACTGGTTATCGAAAAAGCCGCTATTTGACGTGTCGCATGCATGGGTTATGTTCACTTTCTTATTTGGCCACTTCCGGCGGGACACCCGGAACCGGTTCCGGAACACTACCGGTTCAGATATAGTCAGAGACTATTTTCCTACTTCCCGTTTATCAGATAATCGAAAATGCCGTAGTTTGATGGGTCGCATGCATGGGCTTGTTGCATTTTCATATCTGGCCCCTTCCTGGGGTACCGGTCCGGAACACCTAAATGGTCATAACTCCGGAACAGCTGGACCGATCTGAACCATTTTCAATAGGAAACAATGGGACAATGTACCCCGTCGAATGAACCATCGGTCGTTGAAATCGGTTCATATTTACTATCTAAAAATGAGGTGACCTTTTTGTACACATACACACACACACATACATACACACACACACATACATACACACACACACACATACATACACACAGACATCACCTCAATTCGTCGAGCTGAGTCGATTGGTATATAACACTTGACCCCTCCGGGGGCTCTATCAAACTTTCGTTTTTGGAGTGAACATATAGCCTTTCGGTACACCTTGGTGTACGAGAAAGGCAAAAAAGGAAAACAAAAAAAAATCGCGTTAAACAAGATCGCGTAAAACGAGTAGAAAAGTTGGCAATCCGAAAAAAAAAATCAATTTTCCTAAAAAAAAACACGTCCACACCCGCGGCATTTACGACACTCGGCTCAAAGAAAAACGACGCGGAAGTGTAGAATTAGCGTGATGTTAAAATACACATATAAAAAATAAAATAAAAACCCAGATTATTCCACCTAGTGGTGATAGCGCCTTTCTCGTCGAATATGTACTTTAAGATATTTCCGTCGCCATAAGCCAAAGTATTTCTGAATCCTGAATATACTCTAGAATGAAACAAATACCATTTTCTTCTTTTGTCACAGTGCGCGATCGTCAATGAGGGGATGGAGTTGATAAATAATAAATGTATTTGATGAAAAAAATACTCAAATAATTAAGCAAAACCGCTTAATTCATCGGATTTGGTATGAAATTTTTTGTAGGACTCTTCACCTTAAAATTTAAAAATTTATTGGTTTATTCATTTGTGAACTTCCTCAAAATATTGAATTCCGACCCAAAATTTCCAAGGGGGGACCCCACTTGACTTAAGAGAAAATCGAAATTTGTGTCAGCCTTGTTCAGAAAAGCAAGAACCTTATCAAAGCCATAATCGAATTTGGAAACTTATTGATGGCTCATATTCCTATGTTATGTATTATGCTAAACGTTTAAGCAGAGCTGAATAATATTATACCTCTCAGTTAACTGCTTGACCACCTTCACTAGCACTGGATGCCGAACATTATCAAGATATTTCAACATTTTTTTTCTGCACAGTTTAGCCTTTGCTTTATTATCATTGGTTATACTGCCGTTCTACGCATGATTATCCCATGTCATATGGGATTCCCATACAACATGGGACAATTGGGCATGAAACGGCAGTATAAGATTCATGTAAAATTTGACAAAACAAAGTGCAAGCAAGTAAAATTTCCCACATTAAAACCCATTTAAAATTCAACCGTATTACAGAGCGCAATGGCTCAACCAGTTGCATTAAAATTGTGCGCAGTAATTTAAGTCGCAAACGGGATTTTTTTTTTCTTAGCAACTTAACCTATTTTACAGCTCTTTAATCCACTAGGCACTACATGAGCGATTCCAATTGGCGGCTGCACTTACACTTGTACAGTGCCTAAATGTATTCTATTATATTCTTATTCAACTATATCGAACTGGTTTGCCTTTGTGCTGCTTTCACTTTTCTACCCTGTCCTTGGTAGAATGATGAGCACGATGATGATGATGATGCCGGGGCTGGGATCGAACCCATGACCATCCGCTTATTAAGCGAACGTGTAGCCACTGCGCCACGGGCCCCGGTAATCAAAGGGTTCATTCAAATATTACGTAACGCAAAATTTGACAGTTTTAGACCCCCTCCCTCCCCCACTTAACAACTTTTGTACGAAAGATTTCAAAATTTTGTATGGAGTGTAACACAGCGCTAGACCCCCTGCCTCGCCCCTTTGCGTTACGTAATATTTGAAGGAACCCAAAAGGGGATTGATGCTATAAAATTAAAATTTTCCCATACAACGTTGATCCATCCTACTGTATAATTACGCCTCAGGAAAATGGTGGGATTTGACAAGATCGCTTAAATTTTTACCAAGATTTTGTTCGTTTACGCATATGTATCGCTTGCATCGATTTTGTTTTGTTGTAATTTCAGCGATGCATCTAATCCTGATTCTGCAACACTGGCGGTAATCTTAGGTGTGGTCAGAGCTTGGGTCAAAGACTATTTTACTGCTGCCCGTTTATCTGGTTATCGAACTTCCCGCGGGACAACTGGAACCGGTTCCGGAACACAGCCGGTTTAGAAATGGACTGAAACTAGCTTACTGCTTACCGTTCATCTGGTTATCGTAAAGGCCGCTCTTTGATGTGTCGCATGCAAAGGTTTGGTTGACTTTTTTAGTTGGCCACTTCCGGCGGGAAACCTGGAATCGGTTCCGGTACACAACCGGTTCTTAAATGATCTGAAACTATTTTCCTGCTTATCGTTCATCTTGTTACCGAAAAAGCCGCTGTTTGATGTGTCGCTTGCATGGGTTTGGTTCCCTTTTTTAGTTAGCGACTTCCGGCGGGATACCTGGAATCGGTTCTAAAACGCTACTGGTCCAAGTATAGTCTGAAACTACTTTCTTGCTTACCGTTCATCAGGTTATCGCAAAAGCCACAGTTCGATGTGTCGCATGCCTGGGTTTGGTTCTTTGTTTTTTAATTGGCTACTTCCAGCGGGACACCTGGGACCGGTTCCGGAACACAACCGGTTCAGATATGGTTTGAAACTATTCTCCTGCTTACCGTTCATCATGTTATCGAAAAAGCCGCTGTTTGATGTGTCGCATGCATGGGTTTGGTTCACTATTTTAGTTGACCACTTCCGGCGGGACACCTGGAACCGGTTCTAAAACACTACGGGTTCTAATATAGTCTGAAACTACTTTCCTGCTTACCGTTCATCAGGTTATCGCAAAAGCCACAGTTCGATGTGTCGCATGCCTGGGTTTGGTTCTTTTTTTTAATTGGCTACTTCCAGCGGGACACCTGGAACCGGTTCCGGAACACAACCGGTTCAGATATGGTCTGAAACTATTTTACTGCTTACCGTTTATCTGGTTATCGATACAGCTGCTATTTGGTGTGTCGCATGCCTGGGTTTGGTTCACTTTTTTAATTGACCACTTCCGGCGGGACACCTGGAACCGGTTCCGGAACACAACTGGTTCAGATATGGTTTGAAACTATTCTCCTGCTTACCGTTCACCATGTTATCGAAAAAGCCGCTGTTTGATGTGTCGCATGCATGGGTTTGCTTCACTTTTTTAGTTGGCCACTTCCGGCGGGACACCTGGAACCGGTTCTGGAACACTACGGGTTCAAATATAGTCTGAAACTACTTTCCTGCTCACCATTCAGCTGGTTATCGAAAATGCCGCTATTTGACGTGTCGCATGCATGGGTTATGTTCACTTTTATATTTGGCCACTTCCGGCGGGACACCCGGAACCGGTTCCGGAACACTACCGGTTCAGATATAGTCTGAGACTATTTTTCTACTTCCCGTTCATCAGATAATCGAAAATGCAATGGTTTGATGGGTCGCATGTATGGGTTTGTTGCATTTTCATATCTGGCCCCTTCCTGGGGTACCGGTCCGGAACACCTAAATGGCCATAACTCCGGAACGGCTGGACCGATCTGAACCATTTTCAATAGGAAACAATGGGGCAATATGCCGCGTCGAATGAACCATCGGTCGTTGAAATCGGTTGATATTTACTATCTAAAAATTAGGTGACCTTTTTGTACACATACACACACACACACACACATACATACACACACACACACACACACACATACATACACACAGACATCAGCTCAACTCGTCGAGCTGAGTCGATTGGTATATAACACTTGACCACTCCGGGGGCTCTATCAAATTTTCGTTTTTGGAGTGAACATATAGCCTTTCGGTACACCTTGGTGTACGAGAAAGGCAAAAACCCTAATTAATCCACCTAGCGGTGATGGCGCCTTTCTCGTGCCTTCGAAACCCCATTTCAATAAAACTCAAGCGAAATATTTATGTATATCGCACTTTCATACAATTAACAGAAATCTCGCAGAAATCCATTTCATCATACCAGAAATCATATCGTTTATCTGGCTTTCGATGTTTGAGCCTCAAACTCTTAAGAAAAAGACGCTATCTTGAATTTGAAGCCGCCATATAAGATTAAAGATTGTCATCTTGGATGTTCTGGTCGCCATTTTTGGAATCCAGACATCATCCCCATACCAAATATACCAATAATGCATTGTTTCAGGCCCTAAAACTCAATTAAACAGCCGCGATATTGAATTCGGAGCCGCTATCTTAAATTTTAGATCGGCATTTTGGAAATCCTGATCGCCATTTTGGACTCTGGAAGTCTTCCCCATACCAAATATAATATAATAACCAGTCATCAGGTTATCAGGAAAGCCATTATTTGTTGTATCGCATGCATGAGTTTGGTACTCTTTTATATTTGGCCACACCCGTCGAGACCCCCGGAACCGGTTCCGGAACACTACCGGTTCAGATATGGTATGATTCTGTTTTCCTGCTTACCGTTCGTAAGATTGTCGAAAATGCCTTTGTTTGATGTGTCGTACGCATCGGTTTGGTACTCGTTTATAATTGGCTACATCTGGCGGAACATCCAGAACCGGTTCCGGAACACTACCGGTTCAGATATGGTCTGATACTGTTTTCCTGCTAACCGTTCATCGGATTATCGAAAAAGCCGCTGTTTGATGTGTCGCTTGCATGAGTTATGTTCAATTTGATATTTGGCCACTTCCGGCGGGACACCCAGAACCGGTTCCGGAACACTACCGGTTCAGATATGGTCTGAGACTATTTTCCTGCTTACCGTTCAGCAGATAATCGTAAATGCCGTGGTTTGATGGGTCGCATGCATGGGTTTGGTGCATTTTCATGTCTGGCCCCTCCAGGGGTACCGGTTCCGGAGCACCTAAATGGCCATAACTCCGGAACGGCTGGACCGATCCGAACCATTTTCAATAGGAAACAATGGGACCAGATGCCGCGTCAAATGAGCCATCAATCGTTAAAATCGGTTGATATTTACTATCTAAAAGTGAGGTGACCTTTTTTTGTACACATACACACACACATACATACACACACACACATACACACACACAGACATCATCTCAACTCGTCGAGGTGAGTCGATTGGTATATGAAACTTGCCCCTCTGGGGGCTCTATCGAAATTTTATTTTTGGAGTGAACATATAGCCTTTCGGTACACCTTGGTGTACGAGAAAGGCAAAACCCAAATTAATCCACCTAGTGGTGATAGTGCCTTTCTCGTCGAACATGTTCTCACAATCTTTCCGGCAACGTAAGTCAAAGTGTTTCTGAATCAGAATATTTTTATAGAAAAGCAAGCATTTTATCAGACATCTTTGAATTGACTTAAAACTTATTGATTGCACATAGTCCGACATTATGTTCAACGTATAAAAAGGGCTGAAAAATATCAGACTTCTCAGTTGACTGCTTGAGCACTTTGTTGAACACCTTCACTAACACTGGAGGTTGATCAATATCAAGACGATACTAACAAGCTAAGCTATATGGGTTTAATTTATAAGATTTTGTTCTCTTACACATATTTATCGCTTGCATTGGTTTTATTTACTTTCGTAGTTCCGGCGAAGCACCAAACGCTGGTGGTACCCTACCGGTAGTCTGTAATGTGGTGTGAGCCTATTTTCTAGTTAACCGTTCCTCGGGTTATTCAAAAAGCCGTGATGTAATATGTTGCATGGTACATTTGGTTACTTTTGATGCGGTACCGGAACAGGTTCCGGAGCACACCAGGTCTCCCTAATATAGTCTGAGACTATTTCATTGCTAACGTTCATTAGGTTACCCAAAAAAAACACGATTTGATTTATCTCATGCATGGGTGGGTATAGATCACATTTACATTTGACCACTTCCAGTGGGACACCCAGAACTGGTTTCGGGACACTACCGGTTGTCTAAAATATGGTCTGAGGCTCGATGAGGCTCTTACGAATCGATCATCGTGTATTCAAAAAAGCTGCTATTTATGTACTGTCAAACACTTATTTGTGCATTTCGCCAGTTCCGGCGAGACACTCGAAAGTGGTTCCGGTACACTACCGGTAGTCTTAAAGTGGCCTGAGACTTTTCTTGCTGACCGTTCTGCGCGTCATCTAAAAAGCCGATATTTGATGCGCGGTGTGCATGCGTTTGGTTCCGTTCTACATTGGCCACTTCCGGCGGAGCACCTGGAACGGGTTTCGGCACAGTATTGGTTTTTCAAAGTGTGGTCTACGATTGTTTTTCTTGTTAACCGTTCATCAGGTTACCAAAACAGCTATTTATGGGGTTGGTTCTCCTTTACATTTGACCACTTCCTATGGGGCACCCTTAATCGGTGAGGAATACTACCGGTTGTTCCAAATATGGCCGGAATTTTTTTTTTCCAAATCAAGATACCTAAAAATCCGCGATTTGATTTGTCGCATGGGTTTGGTTCACTTTTTTGTTTGGCCATTTCCGGCGGGACACCCGGAACCGGTTTCGGATCACTACCGGTTCAGATACATATGGTCTGAGAATATTTTCCTGCTGACTGTTCATCAGGATATCATAAAAGCCACTGTTTGATGTCGCATGTATGGGTTTGGTTAACTTTGAAACTTGGCCACCTCTGGCGGGACATCTGGAGCCGGTTTCGAAACACTACTGGTTCCGATATGTTCTGAGAATGCTTTCCTGCATACTGTTTATCAGGTTGAGCATGAGCATAGATGACCGCACAATTCGTAGTTGCTACTCCGTGATTGACCAGAGCAATCGAAATTGCACAAAGAACCAATGAATAGGGCTTGGGACTAGCTTACTATTCTCAATGTACACAGTTCGAGAGCTCTCAACTTTAGTAAGGTCAATAACGGCGCCGGCCACGTCCTTACGGTCATCGAGGATGGGAGGGAATGTTAGTAAGACAAACGTTGTTATAAAGACCGCGAATCGCTGCATCTCCACGTTTGTCTCAGGAAGGATTTTTTCGTTAGTAGGGTCAGGTACATTGTCAGTCCGGGAGTCACCTATGGTCGGTGATATGAATTGACAATGGACACAAACCGCCGTTAACAGCCGACCACTTTTCGACGCAAAAACTAGCCAAAGAGAAAATTCTTTCGCGCGTCTCCACTCCACTCTCGAGCAGAAACCTTTAGTCTATTCCACATAGAAATACACTGAATGCGACTCACTTGCAGGCGCCCGGTTTTTTTTCCTCAAACCTCGACCGGCGAGCCCGAACCAAAACTTTTCACTACTGATGCTTCGTCGTTGCATCACCATCAAGAATGTGCGAAACTAAAACCCCTCGCTTGTCAGCGCCCGGATCGCTTTTTGTCGACCGGCGAGCCCGAACCGACACTTTTCACTCCGTTCACACTGCAGCGCGATGGGAAGCGAAAAATCAACTCTCTAAAATAAAAGCTCTCATTTTTGAGTAACGCCCATGCCGCACAAGGACTGTGTTGGAAACACACATTTTTTTAAATTGCTCGTACGCTCACATTTTTGCAAAATATCAATATTTTTCGGTATTTGAAGGTGGTTTATAAACCCAGTGAGGTTGCCATGTCGAAATTATTGCAAAATACATCCTCATGTGAGCGTACGAGCAATTTTTAAAAAATGTGTGTTTCCAACACAGTCATGTGCGGCATGGATGTTTACTAAAAATGTGCAGGCCGAACACATTTTTGAGCGAGCGTTTTTGCGTGAAGAACCAACTCGACCCACGACGCATCTACCGTGCACTGAACTCGACCGCGTCGATTTTATTCTTTCTCGTTCACACTGCAATGCAACGCGAGGGAAGCGAAAAATCAGGAACCGACTCGACCAACGACGCATCTACCGCGCACTCTTTCCTGCATACTGTTCATCAGGTTATCGAAAAAGCCGCGATTTGATATGTCACATGCATGGTTTTAGTTCAATTTTATATTTGGCCACTTCCGGCGGGACACCCGGAACCGGTTCCGGAACACAGCCGGTTCAAATATGGTCTGAGAATATTTTCCTGCTTACCTTTCATCAGGATGTCAAAAAAGCCACTATTTGATATGTCGCATGCATGGGTTTGGTTAACTTTTATACTTGGCCACCTCCAGCGGGACATCTGGAACCGGTTCCGGAATACTACCGGTTTCGATACGGTCTGAGAATGTATTCCTTCTTACTGTTCATCAGGGTATCGAAAAAGCTGCGATTTGATATGCCGCATGCATGGGTGTAGTGCACTTTTATGTTTGGCCACTTTCGGCGGGACACCCGGAACCGGCTCCGGGATACTACCGGCTTAGATATGGTCTGAGACCATTTTTCTGCTTACCGTTCGTCAAGTTATCGAAAATGCCGTAGTTTGATGTGTCGCATGGATGGGTTTGTAGCGTTTTCATATCTGGCCCCTTCCTGGGGTACCGGTCCGGAACACCTAAATGGCCATAACTCCGGAACGGCTGAACCGATCCGAACCATTTTCAATAGGAAACAATGGGACGACATTCCGCGTCGAATGAACCATCGGTCATTAAAATCGGTTGAAGTTCAGTTCAAAAAAGTGATGTGACCTTTTTTGTACACAGACATACATACACACATACACACACACATACACACATACACATACATACACACATACAGACATTTGCTCAATTCGTCGAACTGAGTTGATTGGTATATGTGATTCGACCCTCCGAGCTTTCTATCAAAAAGTCGTTTTTGGAGTGAACATATAGCCTTTCCAGTACACTTAGTGTACGAGAAAGGCAAAACGACGTGGACAACGTGTGGTCTACCCGCCGCCGAATGGTAAGGCGATCTTGACCCTGTAACTACCGATGGGACGCTCCATGCGTCCTGTGGCATCGGCGTCCGTACGCCCAGGCCAGCTCACCTTCTTGAGTTCCTCAGGGTCGGCATTGACCGGGGAAGACTCGACCACCCTATACTTACCTGCCAACCATTTTCACCAAGCGAACAAGGGAAGGCCAGAACACTGCTAGGGAGTTTGCTCTCTCGCTTTTAAGTTATAAAAGATCTGAGTTGAGTCCTATCTACTATATTGCATACATGTTGGGTGTGTGTGGGTTAGTTTTGTAGTTACAAATCTGTGTTCATTTTCGTTGGGGCCCATTACTGCTTTTTTGGTGTTGAAGGAAGGGAGGAGATGGAGACGTACCTGATGAACCACGTGTTGTACGTTGTCATGATGCTTCGGAAGCGGAACGAAGAGAAACCGGCGCTTCGCTGGTAGAAGGGGGGGGGGGGGGGGGGGTCGGTACCTGGCGTCAGAGATTGGCGGCTCGAAGCCGTAGCGTTGAGAGACCGACGCGTCCCTGGATGCTGCCTGGTTGATCGGCGCTAGCTGGTCACGGGTATCACCGGTGTTGAATACCGACAGTGGAATCATCGGACGCCATCTCACCATCTAGCGGCCGGTATCACATAGAGATGTGTGTCGTGCTCAGTAGGATAGAGGCTACGTTCCTGAACCGTCCAGGAGTTTGTGAGTCCAGATACTCGGAACGATTGCACTTCACGTCCGCGTACTCTACCGTGGGAATTATTGGTGGTTCCCAAAAGTCGGACAAAAAATCACGCACTGTCCACTTATCTTCTGCATCGAACTTGTTTCACGGGCGGTTGGCACCCGATCCCGGACTTCAATCATCTCCCCAAAAAACTCATCGTTCGATCCTCACCTCCTTTCTCTCCAAAATCCTCCTTTTCATCCTCCCCTTCCCATCGTTCTCCCATTCCCTTCCTCCAGATACTCCCTGCGGATTCGGTGTTGTTGCATTATAAATTTGATCCCGTTTTCGAGGCATTTTCAGACGAGGGGCAGAGAATAGGTTTAATTACATTTTTTTGAATTTAACAATCCAGAGGTTCTCAACCTTTTTTTCGTTTTTTTTTTAATCTTTACTCAATCTAACATTACTAACAATATTCTAAGGTTTTTATGTACATTTTTTTAAATACTGTTTCCTAACAATTGGTATAGGATTACTAACAAATATAAGATTTTTTTAACAATACAAATTATCTTCAAAAACAAACAACTAGCATGGCCTGACGTTCCATTGCTGCCGATGTTGTCGGTAACAACCCTTCAAAAAATAAGAAGGATGTTTCGTCGTCCCGACTGCAGGGTTGCCCGCTTGTACATCTGAAATAGAAAATAGTATTATAAATGGTGATAGGCTCACAACAGTTCCATAATTTTCGGAAATAAATCTCTCTAGACATAGACAAAAATTACCTGAATCCTCGCGAAACAAATGGTTCATTAACAATGAAAAAAAAAAAAAACACAAAAAGTAAACCAAATTTTGCTCTTGGAATTTTCCTGCATTTAAAGCATTGTCCAGTTAGAATCCGGACGCAAAAGATAATTTATTGTGACGCTCTCAATGATCATAATCATATTTTTTTTACAGCAGTCTGATCATAAACAAGTCCTCTATTGATGGTGAAAATTTCATCGATTTTCTTGCTACGAGTGAAAAGTTATTTCAGATTGAAGACAAGTGAAGAAAAAAAAATCTTGCACAAACACGCTGAAAATTATGCATGGTCAGGTACGACAGTCGCGAAAAATGTTAATGTCTCCATAACCATTATGTGTGATGTGCACAGATGTTGTTAACCATGCCATGAGGAAGTGCCCAAGAAAGATGGAAGTTTATGTTCATGGATAAATCTGCTTGGAATTCCAAAATTTGCCAGGAAGTTCGAGCTCTGGACATCGTTTTCTCACATCACGATTTTGACTCCAAATGTGTACAAAGATGATAACCTCAAGAATCGCGTGCTGCTTTTCAAAAATGCACACAAGGGAACTGTAGAGGTTTGAGCTAATTTGGTGAGCTATCACGACAGCCTGAGATGTGTAGTGGTGTCATCACTGTTGGATAGTGTTTGTTAACGAAAAAAACACTCAAATATCGCTTCTTTGGAATTCACTGAATAGCCCTTAATTTCGCAAGAAAAGAAATATTTGGCAAAGTTTCTTTGGAATCCTAATCAGATTGGTAGAGGGTCTCAGGACACTACAGAGATGACCTGATTGTTAAACAAATCCGCCGAAGGGGTTGATGTTAAAATTTACTACCATTGTGCAGATTTTTAAGGAAGTAATCACGGAAAAAATGAGAAAATGTATTGAAAATTAAATTAAATAATTTTAATGATATTTTTCCATGAAACTACAGTAAGTTATCTTTGTTTTGAGGGCTTCACCTTTTCTGTTTGTTATTCCACCTCTGAAATATAAGTGATTATCTGCGTCCGGATTCTAACTGGACAATGCTTTAAATTAATAAAGCTAAAAAAAATACAAGATCAAAATTTGTTATGGTAGATCTTACGCCGTAACGCACAAATGCCTTGGTTTAAATGAGTTGCACTAAAAGTACACGAAACTTTCATCTTGTCAGTTTAGTTGCATTCAAACTCCGAAATTCGTACCAATTGCGTCTTCTTTGAAACCCAAAAAAGTGCAGATTCTGAATCGTTACGCAACTTGAATGAAAGGAAATAATGAAAAATGAAAAAAAAGATTTTGTAAAGAATCGAACCATGGACACCAGAAATTTTAACTAGGCAGCTGAAACCATTTGGATCGCCTTTTTTGTGCTCTCTGGGAACTTCCTGGAAACCCCCTTTCAAATGACCCCTGGAACAATACCTGTCCTCGTAAACTAAGCTTCCTCATAGAAGCCCTGACTTAATTTATGGTCTTTTTAATTCATGAACATATTTTTGTGCGCTTCAACTGCTCGTAGAATACGTTTTTCTTAATCATCATCAGTTCTTTCAGTATTTCAGAAACTGTATACTCAATAATAATACATAAATAATTGGAAAATATAGCTGAGTCCAGCTTCTTCTGTGCAAACAACCAACCGATTTTCTCACTTCAATCCATGAAGCCTGATCCATTTACATCAATTACTCCTGCCCGTCACCGGCACCAGCAGGATCCCATCAGGTGCTTAACCCGCCTAAGAGGATGATTTATTTGCGCTAGCTTCTTGATATCGTTCGCAGCTGCGTGTCTCTCCGACCATTAGGGCTTATACATTGCCTCGTGTACCGCACCCTTTAAGGGACGTGGTTGATGAATGAATAGGAGGCAAATCACAAAGCCAAGCGGAAAATGATCTGAAACAGGATCCTTTTTCAAGAAATAGATCTCATTGTCCAACGACCAGATAAACATACTCCGCGTTTTGCTGCACGGTCCAATTGATCATCCTCTCGCGCAATGAGGTCTGATTTATTGGTCCACATTAGTTTAATTCCATTGGGAATCCCTCATGAGGGATTCAAGGGAATTTGATAGGTTTGATCCGTTATCTACTGTCTGGGGAATTTTTCAGGCACCCTCGTCTGTGGTGCTTGAATTTTTGACAATCACTAACAGTTAGGTGCATTCCAGTACATCTTGTTCCCATTTTCGATCAATCGAAACCCCTCCACTCATGAAACAGTAATTTTTCATCATTAATCCGTCGCTGAACCGGGCGCTCCTCATGATGCATCACGCAAGCACACCGAACAGCTCTTTCTCCACTTCAAAGTCTTTGACAAGCTCTAGTGCTCGTAAATAGTCATCAATAAAGCTGCAATCATGTGTTCTTACAACTAGTCGCGATCGCCGCCTTCACCTCGTTTCCCACTGGAGATATTTCTCGGGGGTCCCGCGGTTGGATTTATTGGGTCCCCGAGTCGAGGCCGGGCCGTGATTCTCTCCTCAATCGGCGAAAATATCAAAATTATTAACCACTCTGAACACATAAATCTCGGCGCAGGCCCTCTCACGCCGCGGGTCGATGGTATGCGATGGAGGACAAACCCGCGGAGGTGGGTACCATGGGTACCGTAAATGGGGGACGGATTGGTCACAATTTCGTACTTTTTCGGATATCTGAACTGAAGCAATCTGTGGATTAACGGAAACGTCTTAAATTGAAGTTATAGTTTCCAGATTTTATTATAAAGTCAATTGAAAAAGGGTTACCATTATCACCTCGAATGACGGTAACACTTCTAGAGACTCATACGACAGTGGGCACTTGGGTAGGTAGCGTGGTTGAGAAAGTTCAATCCTGGAGGTGCTAACTCTTCCAATGCCAGTTGCAAACCGAACGGCTGTCTTTCTAACTCTCACGTATAGAAAAGAGGAACCCGTTTTTTCCCCTATAGCCCTTTTAACTCCTACCGATTGAATGCAATTCTAAGACCCTCCTGCCTGCTGTCCTACCCACCTACCTACCACCGACCAATCGAAGACGTGTCTGTGCGCTAAAAAGCACTAATTGATTATATGATATTTTGCGCCAAGCAGCTACATTTGCGGGTGACTCGTCGAGGCACCAAGGAACAAGTCACTACGTGGAAGGGAACGTGGTGGTAGAGTAACATGCCAACTGTTGAGCAGCGTTCTCTGTGGATGAAACGGTGGCGGAGAACGATTCTGTACTAAGTAGTATAAATGTTTTCTCGTACTGTATCGGACGAATAAATTAGACGGCGACTAGCGTGGCATAAGAGGCTCAGCTCTTCGGTCATCGATGGACGCTGTTGGTTGGGCGTTGGGTGAGGATAATGCAATGCAGGTTTAGTTGGGATCATCATTATTTCACGGTTGTCGTTAATATCTTGTTAAAAATATATTATTTCGCTGGATTGCTTCAATGTTAAGTGGTCGTAAGGAGATACCGTAGCGTATTTATGATAAATCGGTGTGTTTAAGGGCAGCGATTGATGAGGTTCCCAGTAACATTGTTGCTAGCATAGATTCTTAGTTGAGAATTGATTAGTTATTACTCTGTTGTGTATATGCATGGCTTCATTCCACGACTAGGCCAGACTTTGTTTTCCAAAGGACGATGCCAAGCAAGATCATTAGAGACTCGAGAAAACTGCAGCAGCGGCAGAACCGGCAATAGCAAAGGGTACGAAATCTACCCAGACAGAGGCCTTCGCTTTCGGTGGAAGCCCAAAAGGTGTGGTGGATGCGACTGCTCGTGATAAGCACTCGCAGAAGCGGTGAGGCAGTCATCAGGTGGCCGCAAGGCTAGGCGGATACCAACCTCAAAGGTCGGCAAGCTGGGAAGAATGGGCCTGAAAAGCTAGCTCGTCCCGGATGGAAGCGAACAAAGAGTTGCGAGCGTTGTTAGGACCTCAGCAATCACAGTGTGGAGCGAACCAAAGGGAGGACCCCCTTGGACGAAACTCGAGCAAAAGAGGAAGAAGAAAAAAACCACAAGCCGAGGAGAACTTGGACGCTAAAAAAGTAGACATAGAAAAGCAGGTGCCAACCCGACTAGAAAAATATATCAAGTTTATAACACATTGTGTTATGATGTTATGAAATTTTTCTATAACTCATTATGTTATAAACTAGATGCAGGATGATGTTAAAATAACTAAAATCGTAACAAAAAGTACACCGGTCTAATCAAAATAATAACCTATTTTGTTATAATCAGATCAAAATTCTAACACAATATGATATAAATTTTAGCTTCAAGAAAACTAGTTTCTATCATATTTTGATACAACTGTGAAAAAAGATGTTCTGAATGTCAAGGAATCAAAACTAAATTATTTCACAATGAGTTATTGAACAACATTCATAACACAATATGATACAATTGAGTTATAATATTTTTAAACACCAAAGATGTTAAACATGATTATATCACAATGAGTTATACATATCATGGTTTGTTATAATTATGTTATATTTTTGTTATAATCTTCTAGTCGGGAAGCGCGTGGTAGGCGACGCGCTCGTCATCAAGATCGAACAGTCTAAGTACATGGACGTCTTAAGGATCTGGGAGCCGATGTGCGCAGTATCAACCGCTCTAGTACGGGCGAAATGATCTTCGAGCTCAAGCGCGCAAGAAGCGCAAGGGTGCCGCCTACAACAATCTGGCGGAAGAAGTCTTTGGCGAGGGTGTCAAGGTGGGGGCTCTTACAGCAGAGGCTACTCTGAAGACGAAAACGAGGTCACCTAAGCGAAAGAGCTCGTCACCGCACTGCGGCAACAGTGTGAAGTGCAGGTGGCCACCGCACCCGTTTGGCTACGGAAGAGGCTGGCAGGGACACAAAGGGCCTTGGTACACCTGTCTGCCGCGGAGGTCAATAAGTCCATTAAAGAAGGGTAAATCAAGGTGGGCTGGTAGTAGAGGTGTGCGCCGATTTGAAATCTGTCGGTGGCGGCGTTTTGCACTTTTTTGGCCGGCGGCGGCGGCGTGATCGGCGTGACGCCGAATGAATTTTCGGCGGCGGCGGCGGCGGCGTGAAACGGCGTGGAAATAATTTTATTTTTTTGTGAATTCTGTTAATCAATATCAGTGTTTTATTTTTTTAGTAACTCATTATGTTGAAGATGCAATGACATGTTTATAGTTACAGTTTAGTTATTTTTATTCCATATGTTTTTTGAAAATTTATAGAAATAATTGTTTGTTATGGTGAATCATCAATCAGCTGCCCATAAAATATCCAGAATGACCTTCTAAAGGAATTCCCAGAAGAAATTCTAGTGGGATTCCCGGTGGATTTTCTAGAGGAATTTCAGAATAAACTCTTTAAGGATTTCCCGGAGGAACTCGGAGAGGTATTCCTCTAGGTACACCAAGAGGAATTCCCGGATGAACTTCTAAGCGAATTTCCAAAAGAACATCTAAAAAAATCCCTGATGAACTCTTAGAGGAACGTTTGGGGAAATTCCTGAAAGAATTCCGGAAATAAATCTTAGAAGAACTCTTAGAGAAATTGCCGGAGGAACTCTTAGGGGAATTTCCAGAGGAATTCTTAGGGGAATTACCGGTGGAACTCATAGATGAATTCTCGGAGGAAATTCCGGGCATTCCTTGTGCAACTCCCAGAAATATTTTTAGAGCAGCTAGTAATTGCCGGAAGAACTTTCAGAAGAATTTTCGGAGGAACTCTTAGAGAAATTTCCGAAGAAATTCGAAAAAGAATTCAAGGAGGAACTCGTAGAGAAATTACCAGAGGTATTCATAGATGAGTTCCCGGAAGAATTTCTTGAAGAGTATCCAGTCGGATTTCTAGAGCAACTCCCGATGGAACTCCTACAAGAATTCACAAGAAATTTGTGAAGAAATTCCCGGAAGAACTCATAGAGAAATTTCCGAACTCAGATACTTCTAGAGAACTCCTAGAGGAACGTTAGGGGTAACTCCTGGATGTATTCCCTGGATGTACTAACTGCTAGAGGAACTTCCGGGGGAATTCGTAAAGGAATTCTCGGAGGAAACTCCTGGCATACCCAGTGCAAGTTCAAGAAAAAACTTATAGAGCAACTTGTAGTGAAATTACCTGGGGAACTTCTCTTCGGTGAAACTCGAAAAGGTGTTTCCGAAGATATTCTAATTCCCGGAAGAACTTCTAGAGGAATTCCCGGAAGAACTTTTAGAGAAAGTCACGGTGAAACTCATAGTGTAATTCTCGGAAAAATCGATAAGGAATCCCCGAAGGAACTCGTAGAGGAATTCCTGGAAGAACTCTTGAAGAAAGTCCTCGAAGAATTCCAGGAAGAACTGCTGCAGAACTTGCCGGAAGAGCTCCCTGAAAAAATCCCGGAAGAACACCTAGAGGAATTACAAGAGAAACTTCTAAATGAATTATCGGAGGTCACTTCTGGTCTTTCGAGTGCAATTTCTATGAACTCTTAAAGGAATTCATTAAAGATTTCCAGGATGAACCTGTTGAAGAACTCGTGGAGAAATTCATGGAGGTGCTTCTAGAGGAATTGCCTGACGATCTCCTAAAGGAATTTCCAGGAAAAACTTTTAGACTTCTAGATGAATTCCTGGAGGATCTATTAAAAGAATACCCGAAGTAACTCTTAGAGGAATTTCTAGAGGAAGTACTACAAAAAGTCCCAGTGAAACTTCTGTAGCAATACCCGAAGCAACTCCTAAAGGATGCCACGGAGGAAACTCTCAGATTTCCCGATGGACCTTCTAGAGTTCCCGGAGGAACTCTTAGCGGAATTCTTGGCGAAACTGCTGGAAGAATCCTCAAAGTTACATCTCTTCTGGAGATGTATAATCGGCGGCGGCGTGAACCAAGAATCGGCAGCGGCGCCGGCGTGGCGCGGCGGCGCACACCTTTAGCTGGTAATATGCCATCTGACCTTTCACGAGCCAACGGAGGTTTGTTTCAGGTGTCTGGAACCAGTACACAACTCATGGAACTGCAAACGCCCTGACAGGAGCAAACTCTGCAGGAGATACGGCGCCGAAGGCGATAAGGCACATGGCTGCACGAGTCCACCCAGTTGTCTGATTTGTACTGAGAAATCCGTGAACAACAGGCAACGAGTGGTCCAAGGTGCCCAACCTTCAAGAAAGCCGCAATGAACAAATCACAGTACAGGTAACGCAGTTGAACCCGAACTACTGTGACGCAGCTCAGCAACACGGATATCGCCATTATAGCGGACCCATACCGAGTACCCGCCGGCAACGGCAATTGGGTCGCAGATGGGTCCAGAAAAATGGCGGGGATATGGACGACTGGTAAATACCCCGCCCAGGAGTTGGTGTCTACTACCTATGAGGGCTTCGTGGTCGCCAAAGTAAACGGGGTCTCTTTCTGTAGCTGTTATGTGCCTCCGCGGTGGCCGATCGAGCAGTTCACGCATATAATAAACTGTATGACGACCGTACTAACATGGCGAAGGCCAGTGGTAATAGCGGATGACTTCTACATCTGTGCCGTGGAATGGGGACGCCGTTTTACGAACCAGCGGGGTCGGACCCTGTAAGAGAACCTGGCCATTTTAGATGTCGATACCAAGAGTACCTTTAGTTGGAACGGCGCGGAGTCGATTATTGACGTTACTTCTTGTAGACCTGGCCTTACAAGTAGTTCGAACTGGAGAGTAGACGTTAGCTACAATCACAGCGATCACCTGGCGGTTCGCTACAATATCGACTACAACAACAGCGGTCAGCGGGTAAAGAAAGAGGTGGCTAGGCCAAGCCCTCGGAGGTGGAAGGCATCTAGGAAGACATCATACTTCGACGAAGGGGTATTTAGGGAGGCGCTCCGCCGTGAGTGAAACCTACTCGGTTTAGACGGTGACGAGCTGTTAGCGGTGCTGTCGCATGCGTGCGATGCGACCATGCCTAGGCGACGTCACCCTAGAAATAGGAGGCCACCGGCTTACTGGTGGACTCTGTCAGAGTGCCAATGTGAATCCGTGGGATGATGCCTACAGGACCGTGATGGCCAAGGCGAGAGGTGTAATGGCTCCTACAGGGCAATCTCCAGAGATGTTGGAGGGGATCATCAGGGGGCTATTTCCGTGCCATGATCCTAGTCCATGGCCTCCTCTCGTAAGACAGCCGAGGACAGAGGCTAGCGATGAAGAGAGGGTCACCGATGTGGAACTTGCGGGGATAGCAAAGTCCCTTAGCGTAGGTAAAGCTCCAGGTCCAGACGGAGTTCAAAACATGGCCTTAAAAGTAGCTATTGCAGAGGCTCCCGAGTTGTTCAGGTCTGCTATGCAGAAATGTCTGGACGAGGGAGTATTCCCAGAAGTATGTCGGCATATAGACGAATATGCTTGATGGAAATGGCGGGGAAGCTTCTCGAAAAGATTATCCTCAATAGAATGATGAGGCACACCGATCGTGTAAATGGTCTCTTGAGTAGCCATTACGGATTCTGGAAGGGAAGGTAGACCGTAGACGCTTTTCTGTCGGTTACAAAAACCGCCGAGTAAGCGCTCCAGCGTAAGGGAAGGGGGATTCGCTACTGTGCAGTAGTAACTTTGGATTTAAGGAACGTGGTTAATAGCACCAGTTGGCTGGCTATTGTCGATGCGCTCCTGCGTCTGGTGATACCCAGGGAACTGTACAAGATTGTCGGAAGTTATGTACGACCAGGGTAGGTTTGAGTTCCCGGCGGAGGTGCAGATCGTCGGCTTCACTAATGACATTACGCTGGAAGTCTACGGTAAATCGATGGAGTTGACGTGGATGAGGTCCAGGAAACTGGAATTGGCGCCTGCAAAAGAGCCTCTACAACTATAATGGTATAGTCCTGGATGATGTCCAATTGCTCTGCGGTGTATGCCAGTAAACGCAAGCTTCTGGTTAGTATCGCTACGGCCATACTAAGGTATGGTGACCCGGCGTGGGATACGGCACTAAGTACCAAAAGCTACCGTGGTAAACTGGAAAATACTTATAGGCTAGTATGCCTGAGGGTTGCGAGCGCGTACCGTAACATAACGCCCTTTGCGTCATCACTGGTATGGTGCCTATCGGTATCTTTATCATAGAGTGCTTCGAAATGCGCTGCACAAGAGGCATACGCAGGACGGCCAGATTGGCCTCCATGGTAAAACGGCAGCGCGCGTGGGACAGTTTTACCAAAGGAAGTTGGACCCATAGGTTGATCCCGAGGGTATACAGTTGAGTTAACATGCGTATTGGGGAAGTAACATTCCACCTGACTAAGGTCCTTTCAGGCCATGGTTGTTTCCGAAAGTATCTATACAGTTTCGGACATGCGGGTGCTCCCGAATGTCTGGTTTGTGCTGGTTTCGAAGAAACAGCAGAACACGTTTTGTTCGTGTGTCCGCGCTTTCGCGCAATGCGTGACCGCATGGTTGTCATTTGCGGGGAGGATACATCTTCGAATAAACTTGTCCAGAGGATGTGTAGGGCTGGGTTTGGCTGGAATGTCGTTTCAACGGCTCTCAGCCGCATCGCCTTAGAGCTGTGGCTAGTTCAAATGTGGTACAAGAGGTAGTTCAGGGATTCGGAGTCGGCTTCGTAGGTCATACTGGTGCCCTGCGGTTGAAATCGACCCTAACAGCGATTAAGTGGCCGCGGAGAGGAAGTCCTGGTAGCATTGCTGTCGTGGCGTCGATCTACTGGGTTGGATCCGTGCCCGCGGTTGGAAAGGGGTCCTCGGTTAGGGCCGAGGCAGGTGGAGACCCGGCTGTCAGCAACCTTCTGGTGCAGCTGATAGGGCCTGGAGGATAGCGATATCCTTGCCTTGCGGGCATGTTAGATCTAGCTGCACGTATGCATCAGTTCTTGATTTCTGCAAAACAGTTGGGTGTAGGCAGGGTTGACCCTGCCCGCCTCCGAGGACAATTTTTTTATTTTGATTTGTTTTCATGATTTGGAATCCTCGAGTAGCACGGGAAAACTACCAGAAAACTATGACAAAAGAGCACTATATTGGCGGAATGAACTCCAATTTCGCATTGAACTCAGGCAGCGCATGCTAGAACATCCAGTCCGCTTGTTTTCCTTCAACCAAAGGTCAATCGTAAATTGCGGCAAATTAATAACACTTTTCACCTCCTTCCAACTGGAACTGTTGCCAGGAAAAGAATACCTTTCGCATTGGCATTCTGAATGCCGCTCGATTAAATTTCCTGCGGGTTGTGACTACCGCCAACTTGGGCTGGCCAGCTACGTACCTAGGTGTTGTGAAAAATTAGCTTTTTATCATCGACATTAGCACGGCGAACCCTATAGCTGTAGGAATTCTAGCGGATTTGGCCGAACGTGAGCAACGGTTCGAGATAAAACTAAAACACCTCGTAAACACCACTGACTGAGCTGTGGTCGATCTGCTAGCTTGGACTGGAAGTTGTCTAAGGCAAACGACGACGACGGCGGGTGCTGGGATATCGAATGACACAACCCTTGCTCCGAGAAATTTCAAATTTGTCTTTGATTACAACCGAGCAGCTCGTAATTCATAATTACGGCGTGGATGGGGCAGGAGGGAGTTCACGTTTGTGTTCTAGACCTTCCAGGTCGGATGCTGTACGTACGGTCGACGATAGAACCAGGCGGAGACGACGCAATAAATTTCGTTAGGAGTTTTGTTTTTATTTTATTTTTTGCACAACACCGCAAGGTTCTATGGCTGTTCGATGTCGTTGTTGGCGGTGTGGGATTCTTCCGCATTCGTTCTTTCGACAGTTTGGTTAGTACGTGCCCGAGCTGCGCCGGCATGACTAACAGTTGGGACCACCGACGACGACGACGACGTTGAGGCAAAGGAGAGAAATTGGCCTCAAGTCAATTTCAGTGCTGTCGTTACTTTGTCGAAGGTGCTTGTTTGGGAGGTTTCTCACTAATTTATTTGCATGTAGATAACGGTAGATGAGAAACTTCTGCTGTCGAGAGGGGAATTTGGCGGTGTTTCAGATCCAATGTTTCAACTTTTAACTTTTCCTTTAATCAATATGTATATTTGAAGAATCTTCTGTTTCAAAGAGTGAATGGAATGGACATTTTTTCGACAATGCTTAGGGTGACTCGCTGCAGGAGATATGTTAGGCAGAATTCATGGTGCAAACTTTCAGAAGTAATCATATCATCTGCCAGAGCTTCGGGAACAACCATCATCATGATTTCAGCATAAGGATTTTTTTTTTTCTGTTCGGATGAGCCACTGCGACCAGTATTTAGATCTTTTGTGGCAATACCCGTATCATAAGGATAGAAGTGTATGAACAAAAACAAATTAAAAAAAAAACCAGATTAATCCACCTAGTGGTGATAGTGCCTTTCTCGTCGAATTTGTACCCATGAACTTTCCGTCGACGTTATCCAAAATGATCCTGAATCCTGAAAATACTTTATATAGAAAAGCAACAATTTTAACAAAGCCATCAACGATTTGGGAGACCTCTCAGTTGACTGCTGGACTAGCATAACCCTAGTCGTGTATTGGGGTCATTATGACTCCATTCCATGCACTACGAGAGAGGGGTGAGCGTCAGCTAATGCATGAAGAAGGTTAACTTTATTCACAATCACAGATCACTTTGTGATCTTCGCCCATGTTTATTTCAGCACACTTTAGGCTATATTTTATTACCATTGGTAACACGACCTTCTTACGACAAAAATGTAGAAAATGTAAATTTTCCATTCAAATTTCAATCGCAATGAGAAGAGCGAGGGCTCAACCAGCCGCACCCAAATTGTGAGCAGTAATTTTAGAAGCAAAAAGAGATTGAAAATTGAAAAAACTCTATAAGGTGATGATGCGATTAAATTATAATTTTTCCATAAAACGTTGATCCATCCTACTGAGCATGAGCATGAGCATGATTGACCGCCCGCGGTTGCTCCTCTGTTATTGCAAGGACAACTGCATTTACATAATGAACCAACAGATGGTGCTTGGGATTAGCTTTCTCTTCATTGTGTAAATGCTGGAATCCCAATACTTTTCAATAAGCAATACTAGCGCCGGCCGCGTCCGAATGCAGGTCAATTGAGGATATATAGGGAAGGAAGTGATGACGTGATTCTCGCTTAGGCCAATAACCAAGGAATTCTCTGCGTTACTACGAGAAATCACTAGGAGTTTGGACAGGGGAAATGGAGATATGTTGAGGATTTCATCGTGGTAAACGAATGTCATGTTTTGATTCGCGATTTATAATGCGCTCAAGAAGAAATACCCTTCTAAACCGTGGACGACGAACGCGATCTATTGTGCCTCAAAACTCATCCTTTTTTTTTTTTTTTTTTTTTTATCTGTATTAACGAGATTTTTAGCCCTGGGCTAGTTCATCTCGGGACCCACGTTTTACTTCCCTTCCGAAGGAAGTACTCACATTTTGTGAGTTTGTCGGGAGTGGGATTCGATCCCAGGTCCTCGGCGTGATAGTCAGGTGTTCTAACCATCCAACCAGATCCGCTCCAAAAAAACTCATCCTAAATAAGTTATTCATTCGCAACTAAGGAGAATACAATGCTAAACACCGACGCATCTGTAGTTTGCGTTTCCGCGCGAGACAATGCTAAACGCGATCAATTCACAAGTATTAACAAAATAACACGTTATAAATAAATCAGAAACTTCTTACCGCATGGTTCACCGTCTATCTTTTACCGACCCTCTCTTTTTTCCAGAAATTCATGCAACCTTTATTTGAGTCAAAACATTTATTCATTTAGACTAAAATATTACAAATGTCGACACCGAAGATGACGAACCATTCAAATTTTTGTGTACATGCAAAAAATGAAAGAAAAATATTTATTATCTACTAAATGTGCATTTGGAACTAGCGCCGACACACGACGTGACGAACTTTTCAATATTTGTTTGATAAATACACAAAAACCAGAGCAGAATTTTATACATCCTTTAGCATTAATTATTATGATAAAAAGGAACGAGCTCACCAATAAACATCCTTCGAAGTGTCCAGTGCATATGTGCTGCAGCATCTTCCGCTAACTGGCCTCGAAATCACACTGAACCGCTACAACAACACACGGGTGCGACGATGTGCACATTCAAATTGTCGACGACGACGCGGCCGATTCGAATGAAAACAAGCGGCACTTTCACTTTGCCTCCAAAAACAAACTAAACCGCCCCGTACGAAGATAAGCACGCACACAGGACGACGACGCGATGCAACGACGAACCAAGATGGACTCAAAAACGTTGATCCATCCTACTATACATTTACATTGCTGGAATCTGAAATGGTTTGATTTGAAAAGATCGCTTTGGCCACGATTTTATTCTTTTGCATATATGAAGACTATGACCATTTCTTTACTTATAATCTTACCCAACGTTTACAGGCTATCAAAAAAAGCCACGATTTGATTTATGGTTTTGACATTTTGTTCACTTTTATAATGCCGCTGTTTGATGTGCAGCTTGCATGGGTTTTGTTAAATTTTACGTTTGACCACTTCTGGTGGGACACCTGGAGCCGCTTTCGGTTGTCTTAAATATGGTCTGAGACTATGTTCTTGTCAACTGTTCATCGGGTTACCCAGTGGCGATTCCCTAACCTCAAATCTACCTGTGCACCAAGTATAAAATCTTGAATTTTTTGAACAAATTTGTTTGTAATAAGTAGAAAATGACGAGAATAGCTGTTTTCATCCATTTCTATCTCAATTTTTATCATAAATTCCATGCAATTGCAAGTTTTAGGGTCGGTGCACAGGTAAAAAGTGAGGTTACGCGACGCCACTGGGGTTACCTAAAAAGCTGAAAATTAATGTGATTTTCTTGCTAGCCGTTCAGTGAATTTTTGAAAGAGCCACGATATTACGTATCGCATGCATGATTTTGATTTACTTCTGTTAAATCACTTCCAATGGATCACCCGCAACCAATTCTGAAATATTATTACAAGTTCTAGATGTAGCCTGAGACTATTTTCTTGTTGACCGTTCATCAGATTGTCAAAAACGCCACTATGGATTGTGTGGAGCGGACCTGGTGTGATGGTTAGAACACTTGACTATCACGCCAAGGACGTGATATCACGCCACTCCCGACAAACTCGCAAAATGTGAGTTCTTCCTTCGGAAGGAAAGTAAAGCGTGGGTCCCGAGATGAACTAGCCTAGAGCTAAACATCTCGTTAATACAGATAAAAAAAAAACTATGGTTTAGTTTCCTTTTATATTTTACCACTTCCGGTGGGTTACTTGTTTCGTCACCAGTCCTGGAACACTACCGGTTCTCCCAAATATGGTCTGAGATTATTTGTTGGCCAACCGTTTATCATGTTACTGAATAAGTCATTCATATGTCACATGTATTGGTTCTCTTTTACATTTGACCATTTCTGGCGGGACACCCGGAATCCGTTCCGTAACACACTGATATGGCTTGCAACTATTTTCTTGCAACTGTTCATCATGTTACCTAAAAAGCCGTGATTTGAGGTATCGCATGCGTGGGTTTGTTTTCACTTCCGGCCCAGAACCGGTTGCGGAACACTACCGATAGTCTCTCAAATAGTATGAGCCTATTTGCTTGCAAACGTTTATTAGGTTATCAAAAAAGCCGAGCTTTGCTGTGTCGCATGCAAGGGACAATTTTATATTTAGCCGTTTTCGGAGTGAAACCCGGAACTACTTTCGGAACTACTGACAGTCCATAATGTGGTCTCAGCATACTTCCTTGATAATCGGTCATCAAGTTGTTGGAAAAGCCGTGATTTGATGTGCCGCATGCAAAAGTTTTATCAAATTTTATATACGGCCAATTCCGGCGGAACTTCCGGAACCGGTTTCGCAACACTACTAGTTCAGAAATGATCTGAGTCTTTATTTATACCAAGCTTTCATTATCGAAAAAGCCGCGCTTTGCTATGTCGCATGCATGGATTTGGTTCACTTTAATATTTGGCCACTTGCGGCGAGACACCCGGAACCGATTCCGAAACACTACCGGTTCAGATATGGTCTGAGTCTTTTTTCATGCCAACCTTTCATTGGGTTATCAAAAAAGTCGCGCTTTGATATGTCGCATGCATCGATTTGGTTCACTTTTATATTTGGCCATTTCCGGCGGGACATCCGGAACCGGTTCCGGAACACAACCGTCTCAGATATGGTCTGAGACTGTTTTATTGCTAAATGTTCATCAGGCTATCGAAATTACCGCAATTTGATGAGTCGCATGCATGGCTTTAGTTCACTTTTATATTTGGCCACTTCCGGCGGGACACCCGGAAACGGTTCCGGATTACAACCGGTTCAGATATGATCTGAGACTGTTTTCTTGCTAACTGTTCATCAGGTTATCGAAATTGCCGCAATTCGATGTGTCGCATGCAGGCTTTGGTTCACTTTTACATTTGTCCACTTCCGGCGAGACACCCGGAACCGGTTCCGGAACACTACCGGTTTAGATAAGGTCTGAGAATGTTTTCTTGCTAACTGTTCATCAGGTTACCCAAAATGCCATAGTTTGATGTGTCGCATGTATGTGTTTGTTACATTTTTATGTATGGCCTCTTCCTAGGGCACTGGTCCGGAACAACTAAATGGCCATAACTCCGGAACGGCTGGACCGATCCGAACCATTTTCAATAGGAAACAATGGGACCAGATTCCGCGTCGAATGAATCGTCATTAAAATCGGTTGAGGTTTACTGCCAAAAAGTGATGTGAGTTTTTTTGTACACACATACACACATACATACACACACACATACACACACAGACATCACCTCAATTCGTCGAGCTGAGTTGATTGGTATATGTGACTCGACCCTCCGGGCCTTCTATCAAAAAGTCATTTTTGGTGTGAACATATAGCCTTTCCAGTACACTTAGTGTACGAGAAAGGCAAAAATATGTATGTTAGCTTGTGTGGGTTTTAATTGATAGAAAATAGGAACAAACTTCAGGAAATGTTATTGATTATCGTAAATTTTGAGCACCTGGCAGAGAAGATAACGGATCAATCTTCTCATATTCCCCTGAAACCCTAGTGAAGGATCACCAATGGAATATAACTAATGTGGATCAATAAATCAGACCTCATTGCACTAGAGGAAGGATCAATGGGACCGAGCAGCAAAACGTGGAATATGTTTATCTGGTCGTTGGACAATAAGATCTATTTCTTGAAAAAGGATCCTATTTCAGATCATTTTCCGCCTGGCTTTGTGACTGGCCTCCTATTCATTCATCAACCACGTCCCTTAAAGGGTGCGATACACGAGGCAATGTGTAAGCCCTCATGGGCGGAGAGACACGCAGCTGCGAACGAAATCAAGAAGCTAGCGCAAATAAATCATCCTCTTAGGCGGGTGAAACACCTGATGGGATCCTGCTGGTGCCGGTGACGGGCAGGAGTAATTGATGTAAATGGATCATGTTTTACGGATTGAGGTGAGAAAATTTTTGGAATGAAGAGCTGGTGTGAGCTTTTGTTTTTGATTTTTGCCTTTCTCGTACACTAAGTGTACTGGAAAGGCTATATGTTCACTCCAAAAATAATTTTTTGATAGAAGGCCCGGAGGGTCGAGTCACATATACCAATCAACTCAGCTCGACGAATTGAGGTGATGTCTGTGTGTGTGTATGTATGTGTGTGTGTGTGTGTGTGTATGTATGTGTGTGTGTATGTGTGTGTACAAAAAAAAAACTCACATCACTTTTTGGCAGTAAACCTCAACCGATTTTAATGACCAACGGTTCATTCGACGCGGAATCTGGTCCCATTGTTTCCTATTGAAAATGGTTCGGATCGGTCCAGCCGTTCCGGAGTTATGGCCATTTAGGTGTTCCGGATCGGTACCCCAGGAAGGGGCCAGATATGAAAACGCTAGAAACCCATTCATGCGACACATCAAACCACGGCACTTTCGAAAACATGATGAACGGTAAACAGGAAAATAGTCTCGAGCCATATCTGAACCGGTAGTGTTCCGGAACCGGTTCCGGGTGACCCGCCGGAAGTGGCCAAATATGAAAGTGAACTAAACCCTTCATGCGACATATCAAACAGCGGATTTTTCGATAACCTGATAAACAGTAGACAGGAAAACATTCTCAGACCATATCTGAACCGGTAATATTCCGGAACCGGTTCTGGGTGTTCCGCTGGAAGTGGCTAAATATGAAAGTGAACCAAAACCATGCATGCGATACATCAAACAGCGGGTTTTTCGATAGCCTGATGAACAGTAGGCAGGAAATTATTCTCGGACCATATCTGTACCGGTAGTGTGCCGGAACCGGTTCTGGATGTTCCGCCGGAAGTGGCTAAATAAGAAAGTGAACCAAACCCATGCATGCGATACAACAAACAGCGGCTTTTTCGATAGCCTGATGAACAGTGGGCAGGGAAACATTCTCAGACCATATCGGAACCGGTAGTGTTACTGAACCGGTTCCAGATGTCACGCCGGAAGTAGCCAAGTATAAAAGTTAACCAACCCCTTACATGCGACGCATCAAATCGCAAGCTCTTCAGGCAATCTGATAAACGGTTAATAGAAGAGAATAGTTTCAGATCATATTTGAATCAACCGATAGAGTTCCGGAACCGGTTCCGGGCGTCCCGCTGGAAGTGGTCAAATGTAGTAGATATCAAAACCCATGCCTGCGGCACATTAAACAGCGGCTTTTTAAATAACGTGATGAACGATTAGTCAGAAAATAGGCTCAGACCACAACGATGATCTTTATAAAGACTACCGGTAGTGTTTCAGGACCGATCTAGGGTGTCCAGCCGGAAGTGGCCAAATGCCAAAAAGAACCAAACCTATGCATGCGACACATCGAACCGCGTTATTTTTTTAAACCATGAGGAACGATTAGCAAGACAATAGGCTCAGACCACATTAGAGGCTACCGATAGTGATGCAAAACCAGCATTGGGTGCTTCCTAGGGTGCTTCGCAGGAACTTCAAAAATGAACAAAGTCAATGCAAGCGATAAGTATGTGTAAGAAAACAAAATCTTGACTGAACTAAGGCCACATACATACAGACGTCTTACTCTACTCACTCTCCATCGTCCTTGTTTTCAACGGTTGAAACAAATATTAATCGTTGTTGCTCGTTTGACGTCTACTCACTACCAACATCAAGCCGCAGTGAAACGCAACGCATTTGGCGATTTTTTTTCGTAACGATGAATATAATAGCAATATGTTACGAATGATATGTCTGTTTGTCTGTACTAAAGCAATCTCATCAAATCACTGAGGTGTAAAAATATACAGTAGGATAGGTCAACTTTATATAAGAAAATTATCGCATCAACCCCGGAGAAAGTTTTTTCAATCCTCTTTTCCGTCTAAAACTACTGGGATTTTTTTTATGGGTTTTAGTATGGGCAATTTCACTTGCTTGCATTTATTGTCAAATTTTACATGAATTTTGTAACCTATGATAATAAAATATAGCCTAAAGTGTGAAGAAAAAACTATGTCGAAGACCGTAAAGCAGAGCTGTCCAACATACGGCCCGCGGAATCGATGAATGAAACTTGGCTCAAGGATTGAAATATTTGAAGATATTTCATATTTAAATAAAATTTGATATTAAAAAATACTCGAAATAGGTAGAGTGTTTTGTTAAAAATTTTCAAAGATAAAAAAATTTAAATACATAAATTTAAAAATTTTAAACTTGAAAGGTACAGCCAAATTTGAAGCAGAATTTCAGCAAAATTTACTGAATTTCAGAAAAACGTTGCTGCTGATCAGCAGAGTTTACTGAACGAATCAGGGAAGTTTGCTGAATTTCAGCAAATTGTTTGCTGCAACCTGCAGTTCGGCAAAATTCAGAAAAAAAAGTATTCAGGGTGATTTTTGCAAAAAATCAAGAATTCTTGCTCACATTTTTATGACCCAAATGATGTCAGTGTTGTGATTTGCCGTGAGAACGGGTAATCGGATGTACAGAATTTCACTGTTGCATTCGTGCTTTCGAAATTTGGTGTCGAAATTTAATATCTGGCCCGTCGACAGGTATGGAGTATCACTTGTGGCCGGCGGCCACGAAAGGTTGGGCGGGCCTGCCGTAAAGTCATCTGTGATTGTGAAAGACGTTATATCCTAGCTTGTAATTATCGTCTTGATGTTGATCGGTCTTCAGTGATAGTGAAGGTGCTCAAGCAGTCAACCGAAAATTCTGATATTTTTCAGCCCAGTCTATACGTTTAACGTAACGTCGGAACATGTTCAATTAATAAATTTCCCAATTTTATTAAAATTATTGCTTTTCTAAATAAGGTATTCTCAGGATTCAGGAACAGTTCGCATTACGTCGACGGAAAGATCATGTTTCGGAATGATGGCCCGAGCACAGAAACTAGCTAAACAAACAATAGTAGAAGATTCCAAAAACAGGGACCGAATTCTAAACCGCCCGATAGGTAGGAGATTGTCCACATCACGACGGTTTCAAACCGATCGGACTCAATAAATACCAAAACTTCCGTATGACATTTTTATGTTGGGCAAGGCCATCTTGAGTAGGAAACCTTGACCGATTGAACCCTTGAAAAAGCCCCATACAGATCGAAACGTCGGAAAAATCATAAACTAGTGTTTTCGATTCCCCCAAAAGGCTGAAGCCAACAATCTGAAGCAAAATCATCCCAGTCGTATCCCAACCAAGGAAAGATCATGAGTATATGTTCGACGAGAAAGGCACTATCACCACTAGGTGGATTAATCTGGGTTTTTTTCTGTGCCATGAGGTTGTGGTTTTTGCTACTCATTTTCGATTTATTTTATTTTTTGAAACATACTTGTTTCATTGCAACCCCTGGAATACTTCAGCTCTATCTACTATGTCGCTAACTTTTTTTTTGTAAATTGTGAACAAATGATAGGGACATTACAAATCACAATTGATTCAATCTAACACATCACAGAGAATCCAAGATTTTAGTTAATATATACATAGACAATCAATTTGCACATTTACGTGTAGTTTACGATCGTGTTATACGTGCTTATACAGACAAGTTACATCGCATAAGATGCATGTAAAAGTAAAGACGATATGATTGCATTGGTGGGGAAATAATAACGCAACATATATGTCATGAAGCGATTTTAAGTTTGAACTATTGCGATTGAGTGTAGTGTCTTATGCGACTTAGTATAAATATTTACAAAAAAAAAACAATTCTTATCATCTCAAACTTATATTTCTTGGATTGACGAGCCACACTTTACACTCAATAAAAACACTATTATTGAAACAGGCTGATTGATTGCCAAGATATTCCACCTCACATTACTACTTTCAGTCCTAGGCACCCATTTTGATGCAGAGAGCCGAATTGAAAGATCTCCATCCATGGCGATTGCCAGCCATTATCGCCTTGACCAGTGGCCAGGTCAAATTTTTATCGACTTGCTTGATTTTCTAACGTTTGTTTGCAGATTTCGTTCCCGCCCCTGCGTAGAGTGTGGCCGATCCACCTCCACTTTTGCTCCCGAATTTCTATCGCTATCGGCTTTTGATGACATCGATGGAGGAGCTCCACGTTGGAGATCCAATTGTGAGGCCACAATGCACAACTTATATACCGCAGGTATCTATTGATGTAGACCTTCAGCCGTTGAGTGTTCTCCACTGATACACATAAGGTTTCACTGGCGTATAGGGTAATTCATGTATTTTGGACAGGCTGAAGACAACGTTGGGAAAATCATCCCCTAGCTTACTTAGAAAGCAATTGATTATTTCGCAAAGTTACTAATACGCTTATAATATGACTGTACTTTGCGTTCCTGGTGACAAAAACCTTAACGAACGCATTTTAAGCTGAGAAAACCACAATTTCCAATCGCCTGTTAGAATTGCATTTTGGACACCGAATATATGTTTTGGACACCCTCAGGTATATATAATTTGGACAGGGCAATTATCTCAATGTTTAGCCATGAATACTGCTAAATCATGGAAGTAGCATAAATTAGCATATATTTTCTCACGAATAATCTAATTTCTCCGCTTAACAGGCATCTATTTTGATAACTATTACAGTTTTAGGTAAAATAGAAAAAATATCGCCAGACCCACAGAATACGCCTCCAAGTATGCAATTGTAGAGCATCCCCATGAAGTTCGTCAGGTGACCAAAATATATTTACAGTAGAAAACGTGTAATGTATTTTGGACACCTCCTATTTTAAGCGTTCTAGATGAATGTTAAGAGATTGGCTGCCTTCTGTATTGAACATTTTTCATTGCAATAAGGCATTTAAATTTCTTACAATTATCATTTCAACGTTTTTGGGGTGAATATTGTATGTGACTGCGAAGTGTATGTCGTCTTGCATACCTGTGCATTTGAGGGGTTTTAGTGAAATAATTTACATTTTCGATAATTTTGAAGTAAATTCTTAATTGTTAAGCGTATTTTCATCGTAAGTCATCAGAACAGGGTCTACTTGATCCAAAAATCGATATTAAGAAGTATCTACTTTTTTAAGTTCTCCGGAACAAGACATACAACGCCGTGCCTGTCCAAATTACATACATGTCCAAATTATATTTTTTACCCTAGCAGCACAGATTTCACGTTCGAGTTAAACATTTGGATTTTGGTACGCCGACTAATCTGGTTGTTTTCCATACATCTCTTTGACTCGCAAAAGTAGCTCTCTCCTTCTTGATCCGTGCACCCATTCATTTATTTAGTACTACATCAAATTCAAGATAAAACTGAATCAACAATATTTCTCCATAATACATGGTTCGTGGCTGCCGCTCTCCATCCTCGGTCGCGCCCAATGCTCGCCAAGTCACGCTCCACCTGGTCCGCCCATCGTGCTCTCTGTGCTCCACGCCTTCTTGTGCCAACCGGATCCGTTGCAAACACCAGCTTTGCAGGGTTGTTGTCCGGCATTCTTGCAACATGCCCTGCCCACCGTATCCTTCCGGCTTTGGCCACCTTCTGGATGCTGGGTTCGCCGTAAAGTGCAGCGAACTCGTGGTTCATCCTTCTCCGCCACACACCGTTTTCCTGCACACCGCCGAAGATCGTCCTTAGCACGCGTCGCTCGAAAACTCCGAGTGCTTGCAGGTCCTCCTCGAGCATGGTCCATGTCTCGTGCCCGTAGAGGATTACCGGTCTTATTAGCGTTTTGTACATGGTGCATTTGGTGCGTGGGTGAATCTTTTTCGTCCGCAGTTTCTTCTGGAGCCCGCAGTAGGCCCGACTTCCGCTGATGATGCGCCTCCGAATTTCACGGCTCACGTTGTTGTCAGCCGTCAGTAAGGATCCGAGACGAATTCCTCCACCACCTCGAAAGTATCCCCGTCTATCGTAACATTACTACCCAGACGGATCCGGTCGTTTTCGGTTCCGCCTACCAGCATGTACTTTGTTTTTGAGGCATTCACCACCAGTCCGACCTTTGTTGCTTCGCATTTCAGGCGGGTGTACAGCTCTGCCACCGTTCCAAATGTTCTAGCGATAATGTCCATGTCGTCCGCAAAGCACACAAATTGTCCGGATTTTGTGAAAATCGTTCCCCGGCTGTTGAGCCCGGCTCGTCGCATCACACCTTCCAGAGCGATGTTGAAGAGTAGGCATGAGAGGCCATCACCTTGTCGCAGTCCCCGGCGAGATTCGAATGAACTAGATAGTTCACCCGAAACCCTTACGCAGTTTTGCACACCGTCCATCGTTGCTTTAATCAGTCTAGTCAGCTTCCCAGGAAAGCCGTTTTCGTCCATGATTCTCCATAGCTCTGCGCGGTCGATACTGTCGTATGCCGCTTTGAAATCGATGAACAGGTGATGCGTTGGGACCTGGTATTCACGGCATTTCTGGAGAATTTGCCGTACGGTGAAGATCTGATCCGTTGTCGACCGGCCGTCGATGAAGCCGGCTTGATAACTTCCCACGAACTCATTTGTTTTAGGTGACAGATGACGGAAGATGATCTGGGATAGCTCTTTATAGGCAGCATTCAAAATAGTGATCGCCCTGAAGTTCTCACATTCCAAATGGTCGCCTTTCTTGTGAATGGGGCAGATTACCCCTTCCTTCCACTCCTCCGGTAGCTGTTCGGTTTCCCAGATCCTGACTATCAGCCGATGCAGACAGGTGGCCAACTTTTCTGGGCCCATCTTGATGAGTTCAGCTGCGATGCCATCCTTACCAGCTGCTTTGTTGGTTTTGAGCTGGTGAATGGCATCCTTAACTTCCCTCAGCGTGGGAGTTGGTTCATGTCCGTCCTCCGCTGCACTGGCGTCGTCATTTCCTCCGTTACCGTGGGCTCCCGTGCCTACGTTCTCCACGCCGTTCAGGTGCTGATCGAAGTGCTGCTTCCACCTTTCGATCACCTCACGTCCGTCCGTCAAGAGGCCTCCGTCTTTATCCCTGCATATTTCGGCTCGCGGCACGAAATCGTTGCGGGATGCGTTGAGCTTCTGATAGAACTTCCGTGTTTCTTGGGAACGGCACAGCAGTTCCATTTCTTCACACTCCGCTTCTTCCAGGCGGCGCTTTTTCTCCCGAAAGAGGCGGGTCTGCTGTTTCCGCTTCTGTTTATAACGTTCCACGTTCTGTCGAGTCCCTTGCTGCAGCATTACCGCCCTAGCTGCATTCTTCTCCTCCAAAACCGTTTTGCACTCTTCGTCGAACCATTCGTTCCATCGATTCCTTTTCACGTACCCGATGGTGCTCTCAGCTACATCGTTGATGGCTGCTTTCACTGTACTCCAGCAGTCCTCTAGAGGGGCCTCATCGAGCTCGCCCTCGTCTGGCAACGCGGCCTCGAGATTCTGCGCGTATGCTGAGGCGACATCCGATTGCTTCAGTCGCTCTAGGTTGTACCGTGGCGGTCGCCGGTATCGTACATTGTTGATGACGGAGGGGCCCATATAGCCGAGGCGGTAAACGCACGGGTATTCAGCATGACCATGCTGAGGGTGACGGGTGCGATTTCCGGTCGGTCCAGGATCTTTTCGTAAAGGAAATTTCCTTGACTTCCTTGGGCATAGAGTATCTTCGTGCCTGCCACACGATATACACATGCAAAATGGTCATTGGCAGAGGAAGCTCTCAGTTAATAACTGTGGAAGTGCTCATAGAACACTAAGCTGAGAAGCAGGCTTTGTCCCAGTGAGGACGTTACGCCAAGAAGAGAAGGATTTACAGCAATAAAACATCTTGATTGTCAAGGCACTGTTGTCTAGAATTTGTTGAAAATATATAATGGAAAACATACTAAGATACATAATCAAGTATGCTCAGATTCATATAGAACATGAATATGACATCACAAAGATGTTGCGCAGGCTCCACCTTCTGCGCTTTTTCAGTCGTATAGCAGTCTGAAAATCGGTTTTATTGCTTCACACCAAAACTTCGTAACTGGTCATATTGGAGTCGAAAATTGCTGTAAATAATTAAGTTTTAAAATGTCAATAATAAAAATCGACAACTGCGAAAATCGGCATGCATCAATGATTCCACCAAGCCACTTTAACGCCTAATTGCCTTACTGTGGTCATAAATTTTAGTGCCAATCATTTTTTACGGTGAAATAGACTATTGTACCCCGATAAAATTAATGCGCCTTATAAATCAGTATTTTTGAAGAATTTTGCATCAAAATAAATATATAGTATTTATCTTATTTTAACACAAAAACTCAAACATGCTTTATTTTTCTCAAGAATTTGTCAAGTTTACACATACATATAACAAATTATTGAAACATAATAGAATATTTGATAAATATTCAATAATTTAGAAATAAAATAAAATGGCACTCTGTGACATGGCATGATACATGTTTTGGGATATGATTCAAAATTGGCTTGATATTGTTTTTGTGGATAATTTTGTTGTGGTTGTTGTTGGTTTTTATGTTTGATTTGGGGAACGTCCATAAATTACGTGACGCTTTGAGGGGGGGAGGGGGGGCTCAGGAAAGTGTGACGACCCATACAAAAATTTCAGAGGTGCAATACAAAAAGTGTGACATAGGGGGGAGGGGGGGGGGGGGGGGTGGGGTTGAAAATGGTCGATTTTTGCGTGACGTAATTTATGGACGTTCCCTTGGTATTTGAACAGTTTGATATCTGTCACGATTTGGAAAGACAACAAATATCAAGTATCAAAAAATTATCACAGTTTATACACTGAAGCGGCTCAAAGAGCATTTTGCTCCGTAAAATCGGCCCTAATAAATAATCATATATTTTATTGTAAAATATATTCCTGTCATTTTTTTATGAATGTATTCATAACAAAGATTCTGTTACGAGTATATTTTTTACGTAGGTAATAAAAATCGATTCTACATTTCTATGATCGGTAGTGTAGCCTGTCCCTGTTCAAAAAAATGAATCAGGTTTATGTTACACATGTTTTCTATCATACTGCAGAAAACCAAAATTTGACTAATTATAAACATACGAAACATACTATGTTTTGTTTAAACATGATTGAAAACAAGTCTTGAACAAGAAACTGCCAATGCTATTCTAATATGACATATAGAACATACTGAGCATGTATGGTAACCAACAAAGTGTACTTAAATAGAACATACCCAACAAAATCGAAAACAACATGCAATGTTCGTTTGAGAAAACAAAATATATTCTTTAATAGGACTTCTAAATAGAAAATCACTGTGCATAAGTTTCAGGTATCATGAAAACGACTTATCCATGACATAATATGTTTCGAGAAACTTCAACTGCTGTAGGACAAAGTAAATATTTTGCTATTTCGGATTATGTTTTCGGTGTTACTTGGGTAAGTTTGCTCATAGTTTCCGGCCGGTAGCGCGTGGAGGTAGGGATAGGAGTTACTGGGCAGAGGCTAGTGGATCACAATGGGATCTGAATTGCGCAGCATACCCAGCCATTACCGTGCCCCGTGCACCCATGTAGATCTCCATCGGCCATCGGCTGCCATTTGGCTATCACGATATTGCAGGGTTTCAGCATTCTCCACTGATTGCCCAGCTATCGTAAAGCTGGAAAGGTTGACCGTGTTTACATCCAATGCATTGATCTTGTTGACGTCGATGATAAGACCTGCCACCGAGCAGCGATTGGCAAGATCATCGAGCTTGCTATGCATATCAGAGCGCCCAAGTAACAATTATGCTTTTGTGGCAATCCTGAAGTAATTTCTAAGATAGAATAATAAAACTTGGCAATAAAGCTCTTTGTTCTGCAAATCTGAGATAAAATAGGCATAAAATATCCATAAGACGAATCTGGCCCACTCTCCAGGAGATCTCCAAGGCTGCTTTTGAAGACTGCTTTGAAATTAGTTGTATTTATGAAGTTTTACTGATGATTGATTATAAGAACTTCATAAAACTTTATCAAGAATAGCTTGAGGCATGTTGATCTTGTAGCTGTCTTCCCCAAGTTGCTAAAAGTGCATAATAAATGAAATCTTTTACCTAAGCATTACGCAGATGCGAACTTGTTTTGTTTCATAGATGAAATGTTAATTGAACTACGAATTATTTTCATCAAATTGAAATGGCTATAATATTTAAATTACCTGACAGATCATTGATGACAGGGAATCACAAAATTCCGTGCCATACCCACTTTTTCGTTGATATGCCACCCAAAACATACAAAAATAACAAAGCGCCTCAAAAATAATATCAATCATTAATATACGAAGACATGAATTTCCTATAAAAACAAAAGGCTACGCCACTTTTTCAATTCTTTCTAAACATGGCTGCCGTTCCAAGCGAACAAAACTCATGCAGCCGCCATCAATTGTTATTACCTTTAATCCAAACCACCTCAAAACAATGATGGAACCAAGTTGCCTTGCATGAAATCTACAGCATTTATTGAAGATTGTTTTTACTAGTGATGATCTTAAGGCAGATTTGTTCGTCTTAAATGAAACTTATTCGTTTTATTCAAGAGTAACAGTCCTTGACAATTGTTTGTTTACCTTTTTGGAGCTAGAAAGTTGTTTCTGTTCATTTCACGTACATCCTGTAATTATATTATAGTTTTGTGTGTTTTTGCGTTAAATAATTAAGTGCAACTTACTAAAATAACACTATTTAGCATGAGCATGAGAAGAGTCACAGTAAGTATCCGTTTAATTTTCGATTCGTATAGTTCTGGCCTGTGTGAATAAGTGGTTGAAGGCAGGACGACAGCAGCCAGCTACTCCCGTTTTTGATTGACTGTAAAATCATTATTTCGTTGATATGGTTACTTTTAAGAACCAGAATAGCTAAATTATCAGTGAGCAAAAATGTTTAAGTGTTTATATTTGCTTGAGAACGTGATTTTTCTACCAATTTGTTGCATTCATTATTTGGGTTGATAAAATAGTACGTTGTCTTATTATTTCGCATAGTTCTTGTTCCAGAGTAATGGCTCTAGCTCAAGAATAGAAGGTTTCAAGATGTTTTTAAAGGAGGATTAGTCAGATGAAATGCACTTGAATAAACGAAGCAGAAACTTTTAATAAAATATGTTGATGCTATGTGTTAAAAATTACTTCAAATACGTCTTAAAACTTATTATGAGATTAATTGCTCTTGTGAATCCAGTTGTTTTATGCGTGAATTTCAAAACTAACTTGAGGACAACTTGAAAACCGCAAACGAACGAAGATTGTTTTCTCTTGATAAAAACAATTACAAATGTTCCATGAATTGGTCATGCTGTGATAAAGCTTCCATAAAAATATTCAAATCTAAAAGGAATTGAAATTGTTACTTGGGCGCCGTTGAGCTAGGCAGCTAGTTCGAAATCATATAGGTGCTCCATGGCAATGGACTGCCAAAGCCCGATTTGGTTCATGATCAATCGCACCTACCAGGACCTCGTCGATTACGATGATTGTATACATCCTTGCCTCTCTTCAGCAACGACCCGGATGGGGTCGAACAAAACACCGTTGTGCAGTACTCTGCACGAAAATGCCCTGTACTGTGCTTCAATGAGGCCGATGATTTTCTCAGGGTGACCCTTGCGCCAGAGGGCTTCCCACATGTTTCCGTGATTGAGACGGTCGAAAGCTTTTTCGTAAACAATGAACATCAGATAGAGAGGCTCTTGGCATTCATTGATTTGCTACAGAATGATACGGAGCGTGACAATATGGAATCCTGCTTGCTACCGTCGGAGAGTTGCGTCAATCTTCTCCTGTATTCGGTTAAGGATCTCTTTGCAGAGGACTTTGAGAACGATAAACTATGACATGATGCCCGCCAATGAATTAAATGCTTTGGCTGTTTTCCTATTCTCCGCATCCAGCAATGTGGCGCCAGCTTCTATGCGCGAAAAATCGCTAAAAGTAAATCGTAAAAATATTGTATGGCGAATAGCAGGGTTGGTGTTTAATCCCCTCCCACCTTGACCGATGTTCGATATACTAGGCGCCCCTCCGCCTTTTGCCGACATTTTGAAAAACCCCTCCCTTTACGCCTTTTCTGTGCATGGGCCTGGTACCTAACATAAATCAATTAAAACTGATGTTGATAATATTGATGTTGTCGATGTTGATAAAGTACATGTTAATTGATCAATTTATCTATAGATTGCTTGACAAAAAATATTTCCCTGCCTTTTGGCTTGCAATCATAAAAGCTCAAAATCGTATATTTTACCCTATAATTAGAAATATAGCTCAAAATTGTGATGTGCTGAAGCAAATCTGAGCCCGGATTCGGATTCAGTGGCTCAAAATCTGTCAAAGACACATAAGTTTGCTCTTGAGAATGACAAATAGTTAATTTTTGTTTCGTAGCCTCCCATAACATTGGGAATAGACGTTGTTGTGAACCGATCCTCCCGGAGAATAATCGTTTAAGGTTTGCAGAAGCCACATTCCTACCGGAATTCGTTACCTAATCTTTTCTGAGTTTGCTGACAGCTCGGCCGGTGCCACGAGGTGGTACAGATAGAAGTTGCCAAGATGAGGCTAATGGCCTCGAAGGGGTCCATTTTATGCTTTACCTTGCCTTTACCGTGCCTTATCTGCAGATGTATGGGGTATATGATTCTTGTATAATAGACTTACAACTAGATCTAAAACACCGAGCTCTGCCGTCGATGTCATCCACAGACTAGGGGCTGTCCATAAACCACGTGGTCATTTTTTTGGGACTTTTCAAACCCCCCCCCCCCCCCGCGTGGTCATTAGTCCATACAAAATTTTTTATTCGTCCATACAAAATGGTCATTGGCCAACCCCCCCCCCCCCCCCCCCTCATGACCACGTGGTTTATGGACAGCCCCCTAACAGCAGCGCAACCTACAAGAAAGCAAATAAATTCGACTTGGAAGCAGGTTAAACTTGGCATTTAAGCATCATAAGAGGTGTGCCGGTTATAAAGTAATAAGGATGTATTTTTATGTATTTTAGCAAAATCAATCAATTTACACAGCATTTTTATTACCATTCTTTTTTTTAAGTAGCAGAAGAATAATAAAATCTCTGAACATCATTAAACATCAATCGAAGGTAATAATCATTTTGTTCTTAGAGCCCTTCCGCACATCTTCTTGCTAAACTTTTTTTGTTCATAGTAGCACTAGTGAACCATTCGATGCTGTTTGTTCCAGGTTGAAGAACCATCTTCGCTACCGTTAAACGTTCTAAAATTTATGACTCTGCAAGACTAATTGCTCCATCCAGTTTCATCGCCACAAAAACCACCCATTGCCAAGTTCAACCGAAACCATAACTCAGCCCGATCCGATCCGATTGGTAAATCTGTTTGCGCAATTGGTCTCGTCGTCCCTACCTGTTCAGCAGTGCCATCTCCTCATCTAACCAGAGCAGGCACAGAACGATACAAAAACCTCCCACTGGAAGCCGAGCTTCGCGGACGAACGCATGGATGGACGGATGGGAAGAAGCCGTTTTGACAAGGGAACCTGCCACCACGGCCTTGTTCCGATAAGGGCAAGGCCTGCGCGCAAAAACACCGAACAGCACACAGTCACTCACTCGCCAATATGCACATAAATCGGTGTAAGAGCTAATTTACAATCAATAAGAGAGGTTGTTCACAAGGCAGCCAGTCAGCAGAGTGCAGTCGACGGTGTGTGGTGGATGGGTTCCTTTTTTGTTTGTCGCTTGCCCCGTTTGACATCGAAGACGACGCGACGTTGAAGATGACGATGAACTGTTCTACGGCCTGAGGCTGTGACCAGAAGCTTGAGTATCCTCAGTGACACCGTCCAGGGCTGGTTCTAGGTGCTACCAAGTCAGAATATCAGCAATTGAATCACTAAGACAGCCAGACCAGTCAGTTTTATCGATGTGAGTAAAAAACTTTTACTAAAGGGAGGCCTATTCTTAACGGGTTAAAGGTTACAGGGATACCTCTCGTGAAGTCATGTTTTCGCTAACAGCGTTAAACAGGTACCTTCAATTTAAAATTGGTATTAACATATCATGGTTTTTTGGGAAACACTACCAACAACGACAAAAAACGAAGCCATCTATGTTTTGTCCAAGACCCTGAAGCAATGAAAAACCAAGACAGAAGACGTTGACGTTGGAAGCAGGGATACCAGATGATTTTTCAAAAATCTGTATGCCTTACAAAATTTGGGAGAAAAATCTGTATCCCATACAAAAAAAAAAATGTTCATCTAACTCACAAATCTGTATTTCATATAAAACGAAATCTGTATAATACAGATAAATCTGTGTATATGGCAGCCCTGGTTGGAAGTGAACAGTGACGTGAGCGCGGTTAGATTCCTTGCCGGGAGCGTATTTAGGATGTTTGTCCGTAAAGTTCATTGAAAATTGGAACCGGACCTGATGATTGCACCCACCGAGAATCGTGTACAAATGTGTGGGACCTTCTGGATTGCCTTTTTCGCGCGACGACAACTATCCGTTTCTGGTGGGATTCCACTGTTAATTAGGGATAAAAATCGAGCTCACCCGCTGCAGTCCAGTCCTTCCGTCCGTCATGTTGCAGGGATGGTGGAGTAATTGAAGAGAAGATGAACATGTTTGTTCATAATTTTGAATTGAGAGGTGTTTCTTCGCGAGCGCAATTGGCCAGATCAAGGAGGGAACCCATTAGGGATTCATTACTATGGTATTCTTTCTTGCATAGTTGGGGCGGTGACAAAACCTGAAGCGGTATGTATTAAATTGATATTACGCAGAGCTGAATTCCCATTTTTTTTAGATGTACAAATGAAAAATAATTAATTTTCTTTAAACTGTCCCATGTACCATATAAGATACCAAGCCGTTGCACATTGGGCAAAATCAATCCAAAAGGTGGAACAAATTGCGTTGCGTTGCGTGGTAACGGAGTAATCCGTAGATTGCATACTGAAAGTTGTCATGTTAAAACTTTGATACTCCTATTCTAATTGCTTATGGAATGCTTTGGGAAGGAACAGCTTTCCAACCAGAGATAAAAGTAAAAACCCAGATTAATCCACCTAGTGGTGATAGTGCCTTTCTCGTCGAATATGTACTCAAGAGCCATAAGCCGAAGTGTTCCTGAATTCTGAGAATACTCTAGAACGGAACAAATCTCAATGGGGGAGTAGAGTTGATAAATAATTAACGTATTTGATGAAAAAATACCCAAACAATTTAGCAAATCCGCTTAACTCATCGGATTTGGTAAGAAAATTTCTGGAGGACTCTAATTTCACTTTAAAATAAAAAAAAAATAGGGTATATGTACCATTCCTTGGCCTAATTTGCAAGCCGCCTTGACAATCTTGACCATAACTCATGAATTAATAGCACAAAAAATAATATGCTGAACCTATTACACACTCTAGGCAATGCATGTTTCACCAATTGAAAGTAAACTAACGTAAATATTTAAGAATTCACTCAATTAAGTTGAAAAGATTCGATGCGATGGTATGCAACGTTGGTCTGTGGTACAAAAATTGGCCTATTAGTGGATACAACGTTGGCCTATTGCTTTCCATGCACTAGAATCACTAATTATTTAATTTTTCAATATTTTTGCTGAAGTATTATCTCTGTTTGTTCACCAATCTTACTTTTAAATTACATTTTTAGAGCCAAATTTTCGAAGAAACTATAAATAAAGCACTTAAACTAAAGGTCTTTCTTAATTTAGTAACGAAAACAACGCAACCCTATTATTGTGTTATATTTTTACAGTCACCGCACACAAAATGTTTCTTCCTGTTCGTATTTTCTGGTTCTTACGCAAGAAATTTTGTTGACGTCTTTTTATTAGTGTTTTTGACGTCACCTTACGGATGGGCCAAGGTTTGGGTACATAGTGAAAAAAATGTCCTCAATATTCGGCCCACATTCAATTTGTAAAATAGTTATTATTTGTTTAAAACAAATACACAAGTTCAAAATAGCGTCTTTGACCGTCGCATCAAATGTTCAGTTATTGAAAAGTCATTTCGAAATGTTCCAGAATCATACCATTTATGATCATGTGTAAAGACTACCCACTAAGCCGAAGAATCATGGCGTCTACAAAAGCTAAACAAAGTGACATTTTCATTCAATTTTAATGTTCCAAAGTGCTAAAATTGAAACGAAATGTTGCATTTGTTTGGCGCAAAGCTTTTCCGATATCCAGTTATGCGTGTTTGTTTGAGTTTTTGGTTTACGTTGAGATAGGCCGAACGAGGGGACTATGCCAACGAAGCATCCCGATACCCTATAACAGAGAAAAACTTAACATATTATCAGTTGGCTTACAATTTTAGTTTGTTTCCTACGTATTTCAATCGTTTACAGCAGGTAGAATGTCTTTATTGTTAAGAAATAATGAATTGAAAATTGTGTGTTTTTTAGGGCTGGCAGCAGGGATGCCATATATACAGTTTTATCTGTATTTTACAGATTTTTGAGCATCCATACAGATTTACAGAATTTTGAGCTAAAGGGGCCCATTTTTTTGTATGGGATACAGATTTTTCATCTAAATTTTGTATAGGATACAGATTTTTGAAAAATGCGATACAGATTTTCCAAAAAAACATCTGGCATCCCTGGTTGAGCGAGGGCTCAACCAGTTGCATCAAAATTGTGTGTAGTAATTTCAACCGCAAAAGAGGATTGATGCTATAAAATTAAAATTTCCCCATACTACGTTGATTCATCCTACTGTATAATTACGTCCCAGGAATCTAAATTGGTGTGATTTGACAAGATCGCTTTAATTTTTATTAAGATTTTGTTCTTTTACGCATATTTATCGCTTGCATTGATTTTGTTTACCTTCATAATTTCAGCGATGCATCCAATTCTGATTCTGCAACACTGCTGGTAATCTTAGGTGTGGGCAGAGACTATTTTCTTGCTGCCCGTTTATCTGGTAATCCAACATTTTTGATGATTTGATGTTTCATATGCATGGGTTTGGTTCACTTTTTCAACTAGCCACTTCCGGCCTGGAACCGGTTCCGGAACACAACCGGTTTAGGTATGTAATTTGTGGATTGATTGGTAATTAACGGTGAAAAATATCGGAAACAGTTTGTTAAGCGTTACGCGTTTCGACTTACTATTCTTCGATCATCGTCAGACGCATTCAGTTGGATTCACCCCTTCAACTTCGTCAGTTTAATATATAAGCGGTTCAGATATGATCTGAAACTATTTTCCTGCTTACCGTTCACCTGGTTATCGATAAAGCTGCTATGCGGTGAGTCACATGCATAGGTTTTGTTCAGTTTTTTAATTGGTCACTTCCGACGGGATACCTGGAACCGGTTCCGGAACACAACCGGTTCAAATACGGTATGAAACTTTTTCCTGCTAACCATTCATCTGGTTATTGAAAAAGCTGCTCTTTGATATATCGCATGCATGGGTTCGGTTCACTTTTTTAATTGGCTACTTCCGGCGGGACACCTGGAACCGGTTTCGGAACACAACCGGTTCAGATAAGGTGTTTTCCTGCTTACCGTTCATCTGGTTATCGAAAAAGCCGCTCTTTGATGCGTCGCAAGCATGGGTTTGGTTCACTTTTTTAATTGGCCATTTCCGGCGGGATACCTGGAACCGGTTGCAGAACACAACCGGTTCAGATACGGTATGAAAGTATTTTCCTGCTTACCGTTCATCTGGTTATCGAAAAAGCCGCTCTTTGATGCGTCACATGCATGGGTTTGGTTCAATTTTTTAATTGACCACTTCCGGCAGGACACCCGGAACCGGTTCCGAAACACTACCGGTTCAAACTTGGTCTGAAACTACTTTCCTGTTTACCATTCAACTTGTTATCGAAAAAGCCGCTCTTTGATGTGTCACATGCATGGGTTATGTTCACTTTTATATTTGGCCACTTCCGGCAGGCCCGGAACCGGTTCCGGAACACTACCGGTTCAGATATAGTCTGAGACTATTTTCCCACTACCCGTTCATCAGATAATCGAAAATGCCGGGGTTTGATGGGTCGCATGCATGGGTTTGTTGCATTTTCATATCTGGCCCCTTCCTGGGGTACCGATCCGGAACACCTAAATGGCCATAACTCCGGAACGACTGGACCGATCCGAACCATTTTCAATAGGAAACAATGGGACCAGATTCCGCGTCGAATCAACCGTCGGTCGTTAAAATCGGTTGATGTTTACTATCTAAAAGTTAGGTGACCTTTTTTGTACACACACACACACATACGCACACACATACATACACACACACACAAACACACACACAGACATCATCTCAACTCGTCGAGCTGAGTCGATTGGTATATAACACTTGATCCCTCCGGAGGCTCTATCAAATTTTCGTTTTTGGAGTGAACATATAGCCTTTCGGTACACCTTGGTGTACGAGAAAGGCAAAAAGACTTGAGAACTTCCATTGCCGGCCACGCCCATCTTCTCCGTTACGAGGATAAGAAAGGATGTGATGATATGACACCTACTTTACAAGAGGTCAGCGACTCACCGACACTCCCATAGGTGTCAAGGAGTTGGATATTTGGAATAGGGTGATTTGGGAATCACTATGAGCGAGTGATGCAACAAGATTTAGATTGTGTAAGTGTATTTGAGTAAATCATGTAGATGTGTTGGAGTGAGTGAAAGTGTTTTAGTATATTTAAACGCCATCGTTGGGAGAATAGAAATACACTAGAACTCCAATGGCGCTGTAGTCACTTTTCTTGTTTAACTGTAGTGTGGCCAGCAAAAATAACACCCGTAGAATGCCGGCTGGGTACCCGGGTACCCATGAAACTGAAATGATCATATCTCCGTCAATTTTCCACCGATTTTATTTATTTTTGGCTCATTCAACTCTGGAACTCGATTTCAATAGGTCGTATGTGCTTTTGTCGATTAAAAACTCGATCAGTTGGATTCGCTTATTGTAGCGAAAACCGTTGAAATTGAAGAATGTTAATACATACAGCAGAATCCTCACAAAATAAGCTTTCCGTTCCATCATTAAAAGTCTCAAGAATATCTTCCATATTGCTACAATAAGTAAAATAAACTGATCAATTTTATATCGACAAAAAGGGAGCGTCAGCACCCCCGGAACGCTCACTCGAGATGCCCCACCGTGGTGGGGCTGCCACTATAGGAATAGCTTCCGGTGGAGGAGCATTTCTTCCTTAGGCGCTGGATGACAGTTGCTGTTTGAGCCGCACCACCTTGGTGAGCAGACGCTCGGTTCGTACCTTCTCAATCTAGCTGAAGTCTGAAGGACAACAGTGCCTAGGCTGCACTACCAGCTAAGCACACAATCTTTAGCTGGCGGTCTTTGCCATCGCTTTACGCGTGGAAGTATGCGGTAGGAACTTGGGAGGACCAGAGCTATGTTGGACGCTCTCCTTATCGACTCACCGTTTCCACCGTAGTCCACAAATAATCCATGTGTATTCGATTATTTATTCAGTTATTAATTCGTAAAAATTCATTTGAAAAAAAATATTTTAATGTTTTTTAAAATATACCTCTGCCTCATTGATCTCATAATAGCTTACAAGTTCAGAATTTAAATAACTTCTTCTATGTAACGTAACTGAATGGATTTGGGGCGATGAGATCCCAGCGATATATTTACAAAAGTCATTATAGATGCCGTAAAATAACACGAATCAGTCATTAATCAGTTCTCGAGAAAGCTTGCTTTCGATTGAGCCATCGGTGGGTCACATAGAATCTCTTTTTTAGAAAGTTATTAATTTGTTCCACCTTTCGGATTGGAGCGAGCAATGGCGCTTAAGCTTAGGCTTGTAAGCCAGGACACAGTGTAAATGCCTGTGCCCCATCCCGGAATCAAAAAGGCCCATTGATTGACAATTTTTTTTAGCTATGTCACTCTCAACATTAGAATAACTAGCCACAGAAGTCCAATGTCGCGACTGTTCTTGTGACTAACATCTAGTTTGCCACGCCCTTACAGCGTCAGTAGCGGTACTAGAAGTGTCAAATAAATTTTGGTTAACCAAAACAAAACACCCTCTACAAGATAAACATTTAAAAATAGTCAGTTATTACAATTAAAGTTATTAAAATAATTAACCCTTATGTGGCCAGCAGGGTACCCGGGTACCTTTCTCGATTTCAAATCTCGAAATTTTTACGATTATTGAGAGTGCAACTACCGATGGGACGCTCCACGCGTCCTGTGGCATCGGCGTCCGTACGCCCAGGCCAGCTCACCTTCTTGAGTTCCTCAGGGTCGGCATTGACCGGGGAAGGCTCGATCACCCTATACTTACCTGCCAACGATTTTCGCCAAGCGAACAAGGGAAGGCCAGAACACTGATAGGGAATTTGCTCTCTCGGTTTAAGGTTTTAAAATATATGAGTTGAGTCTTATCTACTGTATTCTATATTTTTTTGTGTGTATAGGTGTGGGTTAGTTTGGTGGTTACAAATTCTCATTTGGTTTCGTTGGGGCCCATTACTGCTCGGCGGTGCACAGTGGGAAAAATTGAACCCGAAACACGACTAAATTCATTTTCTCAGCTGGGTAACGGGTTCTGCCAACGGCTGAGACCATTTTCGCTTGGAAAAAGTGTGCTGAATCGATTGGTGGGGGTCTCATTGGCCGGCGGCCTCACCCTGGCCAGCTAGAGGGCCGGAATCAACCCGAGTTCCTTACGGAAAGCAAAATCATTGTCATCCAAGAATACTTTCGCACCCGATATTTATTCGGAAGCCGCAAATCAGATGTCAACAGCACACCGGATAATATCAGTTGCATATTATGGTCCAATTGTGGGTCCGGAACAATCCGGGACAACCCAGAACATTAGGGTGGGGCTATTTTTAAAAATCTCTCTGGGATTAGATTTCCCAAATGGAAATCGATCTACTAGTCGAAATAAGTAAGCTGTACAAAAATGAGCGATTTTGGTTGATCTTTAGGGGTGGCGCAAAGAGTTTAAGTGATTTTTTTTTTCTAGAGCAAACCTTTAAAAACATTTCAAACTAATTTTTCGAACATAATTTTTCTAGACCAAATCGGTGATTCTAGAACCCAATTGGACTAAATTTGTGCTCAAAATTGCGATATCTCCATTGGTTTCTGAGATATTTGAAAAAAAAATGCCGTAACTCAAAAATTAGATACCAAAATATGACATTTTTTTTTCAAACATCTCAGAAACCAATATAACGCAATTTTGAACACAACTTTGGCCCTACAGGTTTCTAGAATCACCGATTTAGTCTAAAAAAAATATGATTGTAAATTAAATTTGAAACGTTTTTTGAAGGTTTGCTCTAGCAAAAAATTCACTAAACCGTTTGCGCCACCTCTCAATATCATCCGAAATCGCTCATTTTTGTACAGCTTTCTTATTTTGACTAGTAGATCACTTTTCAGTTAGGAAATCATATCCCGGAGAGATTTTTTGAAATAAGCCCCACCCTACCAGAACATCTGTATAAGCGGCGGGTATACAGAAGACTTACATTACATTCATACTCATATTGAAAGAATGAATGAAAATAGAGAGGCATTCAGCTGACAATGAATGTGGCGAAGCACGAATTAAAAAATGAGAATGTCAATTTTCATTTTGAATCTTCTAATTTTTTACTCTCTGGATAAAATTAGCCAGTTAGAAGGTAAGATGTGGCCACTGATAATTCCGAGTTCCTCTGAATACCTATATTATGTATTTCTAAATAATGCTGCAGCTTAATAAATAATACAGAATTCACAATCAATTTAGGTTGAACAAAACTATATTGGTGGCCACTAAACGGCAATCCGGATTGCTTCCGGAATCCCTCAGGGATGCTTCCAGAATTCTTAAAAAACAATGAAATGTAAAAATTGACAGCCATTGAAAGATTTTGTATCGTATATTGTATTTTCCCGGGTGAGCCCTTCTGGCTCACCTCTTGTTTAGGATAGAGACGAACCAGCCAAGGGCTGAAAGTCTCTTTAATAAAGACAAATCAATCAATCAAATCCAGAATTCTTCTAGTTTGGGTCAAGAATCCTTCTAGGTTACTTCCAAAATACTTCTGAGATGCTTCCATATTCCTTATAGGATGCTTCCAGAATCTTTTTGGGTTGCTTTCAGAATGCTTCTGGGATGCTTTCAGTTTTCCTTCAGGATACTTCCCAAGTTATAATGGGATACTTCCAGATTCCATCTGGGGTGCTTCCAGATTCCTTTGGAACATTTCCTAGATTTTCGGAAATATTACAAGAATCCTTCTGAGATGTTTCTAGAATCCATCAGGGATACTTCCAGAATTGTTCCATGACACTTTCAGATTCCATCTCGGATGCTTCCAGAATTCTTCTGAGTTGCTTTCAGAATTATTCTAGGTTACTCCCAGAATCTCTATGGGATGCTTCAAGATTTCTTTTGAGACACTTCCCGAGTTTTTCTTGATTGTTACCAGATTCCTTCTGGGATGCTTGCAGATTTCTTCAGATATGGTTCTAGAATCTACCAGGGATACTTACATAATCCTTCAGGGATATTTCCTGAAACAATCTGGGATGCTTCCAGATTCTTTCTGGGTTGCTTTCTAATTCTTCGAGGTAGCTCGCAGAATCTTTCAGGGATGCTTTCAAATTTCTTTCGAGATGGTTCTCGAATTCTTCTAAAATGCTTCCAGAGTCCTTCCAAAATTCTTCCCCCCTCTGCTACTGCCAGATTTCTTCTGGCGTGCTTTAATAATCCATCAAGGATGCTTCTAACATCCTTCTGGGATACTTCCAGAAAACTTCTACGATGCTTCCAGATTTTTTTTAAAGATGCTTCTCAAGTTCTTCTGAGATACTCTCAGATTCTGTCTGGCTTGTTTCCAAAATTATTCTGGAATTATTTCAGATTTCTTATGGGATGCTTCCAGATTCCTTCTAGGATAACTCCAGAATCCTTCTGGGATACTTCCAGAATCTTTCTGAGTTGCTTCCAGATATCTTCTAGGTTGCTTCTAGAATCTTTCTGGGATGCTTCCAGTTTTTAAGGATGCTTCCTGAGTTTTTCTGTGATTCTTCCGGATTTCTTGTAGGATGCTTTCCAAATTCTTCTGGGATGCTTCCAGATTTCTTTTGGAATACTTCTAGATTCCTTATAGGGTGTTTGCAGATTCGTTCTAAGATGCTTCCAGAATACTTTAGATATTCTTCCAGAATCCTTCTGTGTTGCTTTCAGAATACCTATACGTTGCTTCAAGAATCCCGGGATTCTTCCAGATTCTTCCTGGGATGCCACCAGATTTCTACTGAGATGCTTTCAGAATTGTTGGCTGCTTCCAAAATTTTTCTGGGCTGCTTTCAAACTCCTCATGGGAAGCTTCCAAAATCTTTCTGGGATGCCACTAAAATCCTTCAGGCATGCTGCCAGAATCCTACTATTACATAATATCCGGGATACTTCCAGAATCATGCTTCCAGGATTCTTCTGACTCTTTTATGAATGCTTCAAGTGTTCCTCTAGAATCTTTCTGGGATGTTTTCAAATTCCTAATGGGAAGCTTCCAGAATTATTCTGCAGATTTTGTTGCTTGCAGATTTTTTTTTGTGATACTTTCAGATTCTGGGGTGCTTCCAGAGTTCTTCTGAGATGCACCCGAACTTTTCCTGGGATATTTTTAGATTCCTTCTGAGATGCTTCTAAAACTCATCAGGGATGCTTCAAAAATCTTTCAGGTATTCTTCCAGAAACCTTCTGGGAAGCTTTCAAGTTGCTTCAAGGATGCCTACAAATTCCTTATAAGATGTTTCCTGAAACGGTCTGGGTTGCTTCCAGAATCCATCTAGTATGCTTCCAAAATCTATCTGGAATTCTAGAAACATTCTTGAAATTGGTCTTGAACCATCCTAGAAGAATTCTGGAAGCATCCTAAAAGGAATCTGGAAGGGCCACTTCCAGGTTTCAAGGATTCTGGAAGCATTCATTTAGAAATCTGAAAGCATCACAGGAGGAAACAGGAAGCATCCCAAAACGAATCTGGTAGAAATCCATAAGGAATTTGAAAACATCGTTGAATATTCTATCATGAACTCCATTCAGAATGGCTCCTAGATTTTTTTTTCTGATACATGAATTGCAACAGGAATTTTAAGTGAAAAGTTTTTCAAAATGTGTAATGTATAAGAACTTTTAACACGAGGCTACTATATTCTTAAATCAATTAAAAAATCATGATTTGTATCAGGAACATATTGAGGAATAGACAATAAATTCTAATGCCGAATCTGCAGCAAATCATTCCAGATTTAGACCAGATTTTTTTACAAAACGATCTCAAATTACATCTGTTACTCCTTTAAGATGCGTACCACAATTCCGTCAAATTGTTAAAAAAAAACAATTATTTTTCTCCAAGATTGGCCAGAAATATTTTTGGTAATGACATAATATTTTTTCCAGTATTACTTTTAGAAGCGCTTTAAAATGCGATTGAAACGCTTTATGTAGTCAGTATTTTCCTGATCCATGCAACTTAATAATCCAATTCAGATTATTCCTGAAAATCATCCTGCGATCCAATTTTTTTCACGATTTATCTAGGGATTTGTTAAGAAATTTATTCAGGTTCCCTATAATTTCAGCCCCGAAAAATGTATGGGGACTCTGGAGTACCCCACAATTATTCTGGAAGCATCCCAGAAGAATTCGGAAAGCATTCAAGAATGAATCTTGAAGCATTTCCAAAGAATTCTGAAAGCAACCCAGATGGATTCAAGAAGCAGCTTATAAAGAAATCTAGAAGCATCCATGTTGGATTTTCAAAGCACACCCGAAGTATTCTGGAAGCATCCTGGAACGAATCTGGAAACATTCTATAAAAAATCAAGAAGCATTCCAAAATAATTCTGCATGCATCCCAGAAGGTAAAGTAAAATTTTTGCTAGAGCAAACCTTCACAAAACGTTTCAAATTTAATTTACAATCATATTTTTTTTAGACTAAATCTTAACTAAAAATTGCGTTATATTGGTTTCTGAGATGTTTGAAAAAAAAAATGTCATATTTTGGTATCTAATTTTTAAGTAACGACATTTTTTTTTCAAATATCTCAGAAACCAATAGAGATATCGCAATTTTGAGCACAAATTTAGCCCAACTGGGTTCTAGAATCACCGATTTGGTCTAGAAAAATTATGTTCGAAAAATTAGATTGAAATGTTTTTTAAAGGTTTGCTCTAGAAAAAAAATCACTTAAACTCTTTGCGCCACCCCTAAAGATCAACCAAAATCGCTCATTTTTGCACAGCTTACTTATTTCGACTAGTAGATCGATTTCCATTTGGGAAATCTAATCCCAGAGAGATTTTTTAAAAATAGCCCCACCCTAATGTTCTGGGTTGTCCCGGATTGTTCCGGACCCACAATTGGACCATAATATGCAACTGATATTATCCGGTGTGCTGTTGACATCTGATTTGCGGCTTCCGAATAAATATCGGGTGCGAAAGTATTCTTGGATGACAATGATTTTGCTTTCCGTAAGGAACTCGGGTTGATTCCGGCCCTCTAGCTGGCCAGGGTGAGGCCGCCGGCCAATGAGACCCCCACCAATCGATTCAGCACACTTTTTCCAAACGAAAATGGTCTCAGCCGTTGGCAGAACCCGTTACCCAGCTGAGAAAATGAATTTAGTCGTGTTTCGGGTTCAATTTTTCCCACTGTGCGGTGGTGGAGGAAGGGAGGAGATGGAGAGTCGGACGTACCTGATGAACCATGCGGTGTTCGTGTCATGCTGCTTCGGAACGTTGAGAGACCGGCGCTTCGCTGGCCGAAGAGGAGGGGGGGGGGGTCGTCGGTACCTGGCGTCCGAGATCGACAGCTGGCATTGGCGAAGCCGTAGCGTTGAGAGACCGACGCGTCCTTGGATGCTGCCTAGTTGATCGGCGCTTGCTGGCTACGGGTATCAAAGGGGTTGAATACCGACAGTGGAATCATCGGATGCCATCACACCGCCTGGCGGATGGTACCGCATGGAGATGTATGTCGTGTTTCGTAGGGTAGAGGCTACGCTCCTGAACCGTCCAGGAGTTAGTTCGTCCAGATACCAGGAACGGTTCCACTTCACTTTAGCGCATTCTAACTTGGGATGTATTGGTCACTTCCCGAAAGCCGGATAGAAATCACGCACTGTCCACATATTTGCCGAGCCGCACTTGTTGTACGTGTGGTTGGCACCCGATCCTGGACTTCAATCTTCTCCCCAAAACTCATCACTCGATCTTCACCTCCTTTCTCCAAAAATCCTCCTTTCCATCCTCCCATTCCCATCGTTACTCCTTTCCCTTCCTCTAGATACTCCACCCGGATTTGGTGTTGTTGCATGATAAATCTGCTTCCGTTTTCGATGCATTTTCAAACGAGGGGCAAAGAATAGATTTTACTACAATATTTTTGAATTTAACTTTTCAGAGGTTCTCAAACTTTTTTTTGTTTTTTTTTTTACTCAATCTAACCTTACTAAAAATATTCTAAGGTTTTTATTTACATTTTTTTAAATACTTTTTTCTAACAATAGGTATAGGATTATTAACACATATAAGATTTTTTAACAATACAAATAATCTACTAAAACAAACAACTAGCATGGCCTGACGTTCCATTGCTGCCGATGTTGTCGGTAATAAGAGTTGGAAGTTGAAACTCTGCTAGATCTTAGAACGCGTGAATATATATTAGCCTGGTACACGGTTTATATGGGAAAATATAAAAAGGTAAAACTCAAGTTCCTGTATACTTTTTGAGTTCCACTTTGGTTCCATATCAACTGTGCAAAATTTCAGATCGATCGGAAATAGTTATTTATGTAACGAGTTGCAAAAAGTTGATTTTTTCAGCACGAGTCGTACATTTATCCAATGAGGCTTGCCGAGTTGGATAAATACGAAGAGTGCTGAAAAAATCGAGTTTTGCAACGAGTTCCATACAAAATTTTATGCAATGATTTTTTTCATTATACAACTCATTTGAGTTACATAATGTTCATAATGCAACTGAAATGAGTTGCATAATGAACATTATGCAACTATTTTTCATTATGCAATTCATTTCAGTTGCATAATGAACCGGTATGGAAAAGTAAGTCATTATGATACTGAAATGGGTGGTATAAAATAGAAATTATAATACTGAATTGCATAAAACTATATTTTAGCGCCCGCCATTCTTAGTTTTTCATACGATTTACTATGGGGGAAATTTACTCCTGGAAAGAAAAATCGCTAGGAGTCACCCCTAGATCCCTAAAAATAAGTCGACGAATGATTTCTGTAGAATACTTTAATAGGAATCAGACCTCCGAAGACAGCAAATCGATGTGACGTACGTGGAAAAAGTTATTAGGTCTCACCGATCGATAAAATAACGAGATTTTATTATTTATTGTTATTCCTTACATGTTAAACAACGTTTGCATTCCATTCGGTTTTCAGTCAATAACTTTTTCCACATGCCTCAGATCAATTTGTGGTCTTCGGAGGGTTGGTTTCTCGTAAAATTTCCAACAGAAATCATTCATCGAATTATTTTTAGCGGATAAGGGGCAACCTGCGGCGATTTTTCTTTGAAAAAGTGATTTTCCCCATACTAAATCGTATGAAAACTTAAAATGGCTGGCGCTAAAATAGAGTTTCTCCGATCGATCTGAAATTTTGCACAGTTGATATGGAACCAAAATGGAGCTCAAAAAGTGTACAGGAGTAAAATGTATTTTTGTGTCCACGCTAATATATATATATATCAATTAATGGGGTTGACCGAATTCCCAAGTGAGGAGGGGCAGGTGGGGGAGGTTTCTGATTTTTTTTTATTACGTGAAATGCCGGCAGGGTTCCCTGGTACCCACGATACTGAAATGATCAAATTTCCGTCGATTTTCCACCGATTTTTAAAATTTTTGGCTCATTTAACTCAGAAACTCATTATCTATCTGGAAAATATGGGGTTACGCCGATCTGATGACTGTAGTTTTCGAATAATCCGGATTTTCGGGAGCATGTCCTTATACCATATATAATTCCACATTGTTGAGCCTAAGATACCGTATACATATACATATACATATTAGACTGGGTCAACAAAGTCGATTTTTTGGAACAAAGCTTTTTCGATTCCTTTTAACAACTGTGCAACATTTGGGAGCGATTGGTTGCTTCCCCGTATTCCGCATTGCGATTGAAATTTGTATGGAATTTAGAATGGGAAAACGTGCTTTTTTGCATTTTTCTCATAAATTGAAATTTTTCGTCTAAAACAATCTAACTTATGACGTTGAAGTATAGCCTAGGATATGCCGAAAAACTTTGCCGAAGACTGCAAAGTGATCCGACACTTGTAAAAAAAAGTTATAACGTACAGATTGCCCGGTGGTGCTTAACGTTTAACACGTAAAGGAATAACATCAATAATAAAATCTCAATTTTTGGCCTAAGTTTCCAGGTGAATAACTTTTTTCACAGGCGTCGGATCACTTCGCGGTCTTCGACAAAGTTTTTCGGCATATCCTTGGCTATACTTTAACGTTATTAGTTATATGGTATTACACAAAAGAATACAACTTATGAGTGAAATGCAAAAAAGTACGTTTTCCCATACTAACTTCCATACAAATTTCAATCGCAATGCGGAATACGGGGAAGCAACCAATCGCTCCCAAATTTTGCACAGTTATTTTGAGCGCTACTATAGATTGAAAAAGCTTTGTTCCGGGTTGATACGATCAAATTTAAAGTACTGATTGTTATATGTAGAATTTAGTAAAAAATCAATGTTTTGACATAAAAATTCTATCTAATATATTCCACAAAGTTATTCTAATGTTGAGAGTGACATAGCTAAAAAAAATTGTCAATCAATGGGCCTTTTTGATTCCGGGATGGGGCACAGGCATTTACACTGTGTCCTGGCTTACAAGCCTAAGCTTAAGCGCCATTGCTCGCTCCAATCCGAAAGGTGGAACAAATTAATAACTTTCTAAAAAAGAGATTCTATGTGACCCACCGATGGCTCAATCGAAAGCAAGCTTTCTCGAGAACTGATTAATGACTGATTCGTGTTATTTTACGGCATCTATAATGACTTTTGTAGGCACGGTAAAGGCTGGGTATGCTGCGCAATTCAGATCCCATTGTGATCCACTAGCCTCTGCCCAGCAACTCCTATCCCTACCTCCACGCGGTACCGGCCGGAAACTATGAGCAACCTTAGGGAAGATCGGGTAACCAACCCCGGTGGGAACTTTGGTCGTAGGCTGACAGGGAAGGGGGGGTTTGCTTCGGCAAACCTGAGCGTCTGTTCTCCAGGAGGAGCGGCTCACAACAGCGTCTGATCCCCATGTTAGGGGCGGCTGATCTACGTCCGAGTGCCAGGGAAGGACTCTAAGCTCAACTGTGCACTATGGTCCTCCGGAAAGTAGGGGGTTGGTGTCAGGCCCTACGAGCCAGCCGTAAAAACCCATTGTAACGAAAAATCAGCAACAGAATAATACGAACCGAGACCAACGGCAACGACCCCAGCGAACAAAAAGGACTTGCGATTGGAAACTCGGTACGTGGAACTGCCGATCTCGCAACTTCATTGGGAGCACCCGCATACTCGCCGATCTACTGAAGGACCGCGGGTTCGGCATCGTAGCGCTGCAGGAGGTGTGTTGGACAGGATCCATGGTGCGAACGTTTAGAGGTACCGTAAAACGGGGTATCTTTGATAATGCGGGTAACTTTGATAGTGCGGCAGGCATTGTGTAATTTATTGAGTATTTTAGAGCTAATTAGACTACTGTGCAAATATTTTTTGCACAGTGATTATTTGCGCACCTCACTAAACACCTACGCTTTCTCACGGTTACCCCGACAACAACTTTGTTTTCTCATTGTTATTATTTTGGAAGAAAATTTGATTAGCATCGTAATCGTGGGTATCGACCGTATCAACACAGTTTCGTGAAAAAATCAGTTGAGCCAGCGAAGAAATGCTGAATAAATCTCATGTCTTCAGACATAAGAGTAAATTAAAGTGAATCTAAAGTTTTGGAGAGTATCTGAAGAACCAGCGATATGAACCAAGAGATTCCAGAAGCAATGTGGAGATTCATGGAGTCGGAACCAATCTGGGCGTATGAGTGGGGCGGTTTTGATACGGACGATAGCGTGTACTGCATGTTGCACTTCTTTAACCCCCGGGCATAGAAAGCTGGAAAATCTACGATAAAGGTGGGGAATCGCTCAGTCCGTACGGACAGGGCACGACAGGGATGAATTAGGGAATCCATGTTCACAAGATGGGTCGCGGAACTAGGAGGGATAACCGGGGTAGAAACCGGCATTTTTGTTGGTCGGCGAACAACTGATAGCGCTCCAAATTTCTAAGTTTATTTTTCAAAATAATTGTCTCCAAAGCACTTTCAGATACCCGCCCTGCATCGGTCCCTGCATCGGTCCTGCAGACTCAAAATCTCAGCCTCCACCCAGACGTGTCTCTCGACTCCTTACCCCAATCACGAACCTAGCAGCCCCTCAACTGCAAGCCACCCCGTTGCGACCGTAGGCCATAAAACACAACATACAGCACATTACCCTTGACACTACCCGTTATTGCATCTTGCAATGCGGTCTAGAACCTGCGCGGCCGATCTACTGATACCTTAACTATCCCTTAACACCTGTTGTGGTCAAACCGTTAATAGAAGATTGCGGAACACGAAATCTTCCCGAAGAAAGCTAGCTCGTTGGCGGTCATATTACGCTAGATATTTTGTGAGTTCGTCTCACTTGTTTTGGTAAAATGTCAATCATTGTGATGCATACGCCTACTAATATGAGTGAGTGTGCAAATTGTATCTCACTAAAACCAAACTGCACTAAAGTCTAGAAATTCATAAAATCGTCAATATCTTATAACTATGATTCCTTCAACCAGTTAAGAAAAAGGTAAACGTAAATCGATTCTATACATATGAAAGTTCATCTTAGACGTATTTTTATTCAAATCTAGTTTATATACAACTTTTTGGACAAAAAATAAAAATTGTTGATATTTTTGTCATTTATCCACCCTTTCAAACAATGTGCTATACGACATCGTTACCACTATTTTTTCAATAAATGGACTCTTATTCTCGAAAGATTCATCATAGTAGATTCCGAATCTGGCTTTGAATCTCTTAACAAAGTGTGTTTTTATGAAATGGAAGCAATTTTGTAAATTGGGATGTTAATCTCCATACATTGATAAACGCCTAAAAGTATGCAATGCCCTTGTAATTTCATGTAGATAAATATTTGTTGTTCAAAATTTGTTAATAAAACATTAAAAAACTACCCAAAAAAAGAAAACTAAACATGAAAAGCATGTAATCATATGTTGATGTACCGTTAAGCATTTATTATTACAAGGATAATGATTTTTAATAGCTATATTTATTGTGTTTTGCACTCAATACTCCACAAACTGATTGTTATATGTAGAATTTAGTAAAAAATCAATGTTTTGACATAAAAATTCTATCTAATATATTCCACAAGCCTTCTCTCACCATGTTCATACTCCTAATATTTCAATGTCTGATTATTTTTTAAGATTTGATGTGTTTTCAGGGCATTATCAAAGTTACCCCAAAATGAAAATCTGATTTTCGGTTATATGAAAAACTAAAACTTATCCAAAATATTTCAGATTTTCGAATCTTATAATTGCAGTTGATAACTGATACCCCAGTACTTGTTCTAAAAATATAAAACTCGGGGAAGTACTGTTACATGTAAAAATTTTGAGAAAATTCGCTGAAAAACTATCAAAGTTACCCCATTTTACGGTAATCATACCATTTACCAGAGCTGCGGCAACACACGCGAGCTGGGAACAGCTTTCATCGTGATGGGTGATATGCAGAGGCGCGTGATCGGTTGGTGGCCGATCGACGAAAGAATGTGCAGGTTGAGGATCAAGGGCCGATTCTTCAACTTCAGCATAATAAACGTGCACAGCCCACACTCCGGAAGTACTGATGATGACAAGGACGCATTTTACGCGCAGCTCGAACGCGAGTACGACCGCTGCCCAAGCCACGACGTCAAGATCATCATAGGAGATTTGAACGCTCAGGTAGGCCAGGAGGAGGAATTCAGACCGACGATTGGTAAGTTTAGCGCCCACCAGCAAACGAACGAAAACGGCCTACGACTCATTGATTTCGCCGCCTCCAAAAATATGGCCATACGTAGCACCTTTTTCCAACACAGCCTCCCTTATCGTTACACCTGGAGATCACCACAGCAGACGGAATCTCAAATCGACCACGTTCTGATTGACGGACGGCACTTCTCCGACATTATCGACGTCAGGACCTATCGTGGCGCCAACATCGACTCCGACCACTATCTGTTGATGGTCAAACTGCGCCCAAAACTCTCCGTCATCAACAATGTACGGTACCGGAGACCGCCACGGAACAACCTAGAGCGACTGAAGCAACCGGATGTCGCCTCAGCATACGCGCAGAATCTCGAAGCCGCGTTGCCAGACGAGGGCGAGCTCGATGAGGCCCCTCTAGAGGACTGCTGGAGTACAGTGAAAGCAGCCATCAACGACGCAGCCGAGAGCACCATCGGGTACGTGGAACGGAATCGACGAAACGAATGGTTCGACGAAGAGTGCAGAACGATTTTGGAGGAGAAGAACGCAGCGAGGGCGGTAATGCTTCAGCAAGGGACTCGACAGAACGTGGAACGTTACAAACAGAAGCGGAAACAGCAGACCCGCCTCTTTCGGGAGAAAAAGCGCCGCCTGGAAGAAGCGGAGTGTGAAGAAATGGAACTGCTGTGCCGTTCCCAAGAAACACGGAAGTTCTATCAGAAGCTCAACGCATCCCGCAACGGCTTCGTGCCGCGAGCCGAAATATGCAGGGATAAAGACGGAGGCCTCTTGACGGACGGACGTGAGGTGATCGAAAGGTGGAAGCAGCACTTCGATCAGCACCTGAACGGCGTGGAGAACGTAGGCACGGGAGCCCACGGCAACGGAAGGAACGACGACGCCAGTGCAGCGGAGGACGGAAATGAACCAACTCCCACGCTGAGGGAAGTTAAGGATGCCATTCACCAGCTCAAAACCAACAAAGCAGCTGGTAAGGATGGTATCGCAGCTGAACTCATCAAGATGGGCCCAGAAAAGTTGGCCACCTGTCTGCATCGGCTGATAGTCAGGATCTGGGAAATCGAACAGCTACCGGAGGAGTGGAAGGAAGGGGTAATCTGCCCCATTCACAAGAAAGGCGACCATTTGGAATGTGAGAACTTCAGGGCGATCACTATTTTGAATGCTGTCTACAAAGTGCTATCCCAGATCATCTTCCGTCGTCTGTCACCTAAAACAAATGAGTTCGTGGGAAGTTATCAAGCCGGCTTCATCGACGGCCGGTCGACAACGGACCAGATCTTTACCGTACGGCAAATCCTCCAGAAATGCCGTGAATACCAGGTCCCAACGCACCACCTGTTCATCGACTTCAAAGCGGCATACGATAGTATCGACCGCGCAGAGCTATGGAGAATCATGGACGAAAACGGCTATCCTGGGAAGCTGACTAGACTGATTAAAGCAACGATGGACGGTGTGCAAAACTGCGTAAGGGTTTCGGGTGAACTATCCAGTTCATTCGTATCTCACCGGGGACTGCGACAAGGTGACGGACTCTCATGTCTACTCTTCAACATCGCGCTGGAAGGTGTGATGCGACGAGCCGGGCTCAACAGCCGGGGAACAATTTTCACAAAATCCGGTCAATTTGTGTGCTTTGCGGACGACATGGACATTATCGCTAGAACATTTGGAACGGTGGCAGAACTGTACACCCGCCTGAAACGCGAAGCAGCAAAGGTCGGACTGGTGGTGAATGCCTCAATAACAAAGTACATGCTGGTAGGCGGAATCGAACACGACCGGATCCGTCTGGGTAGTAATGTTACGATAGACGGGGATACTTTCGAGGTGGTGGAGGAATTCGTCTACCTCGGATCCTTACTGACGGCTGACAACAACGTGAGCCGTGAAATTCGGAGGCGCATCATCAGCGGAAGTCGGGCCTACTACGGGCTCCAGAAGAAACTGCGGTCGAAAAAGATTCACCCACGCACCAAATGCACCATGTACAAAACGTTAATAAGACCGGTAATCCTCTACGGGCACGAGACATGGACCATGCTCGAGGAGGACCTACAAGCACTCGGAGTTTTCGAGCGACGCGTGCTAAGAACGATCTTCGGCGGTGTGCAGGAGAACGGTGTGTGGCGGAGAAGGATGAACCACGAGCTCGCTGCACTTTACGGCGAACCCAGCATCCAGAAGGTGGCCAAAGCTGGAAGGATACGGTGGGCAGGGCATGTTGCAAGAATGCCGGACAACAACCCTGCAAAGCTGGTGTTTGCAACGGATCCGGTTGGCACAAGAAGGCGTGGAGCGCAGAGAGCACGATGGGCGGACCAGGTGGAGCGTGACTTGGCGAGCATTGGGCGTGACCGAGGATGGAGAGCGGCAGCCACAAACCGAGTATTGTGGCGTACTATTGTTGATTATGTCTTGTCTTAATGATGTGGAACAAATAAATGTATGTATGTAATGACTTTTGTAAATATATCGCTGGGATCTCATCGCCCCAAATCCATTCAGTTACGTTACATAGAAGAAGTTATTTAAATTCTGAACTTGTAAGCTATTATGAGATCAATGAGGCAGAGGTATATTTTAAAAAACATTAAAATATTTTTTTTCAAATGAATTTTTACGAATTAATAACTGAATAAATAATCGAATACACATGGATTATTTGTGGACTACGGTGGAAACGGTGAGTCGATAAGGAGAGCGTCCAACATAGCTCTGGTCCTCCCAAGTTCCTACCGCATACTTCCACGCGTAAAGCGATGGCAAAGACCGCCAGCTAAAGATTGTGTGCTTAGCTGGTAGTGCAGCCTAGGCACTGTTGTCCTTCAGACTTCAGCTAGATTGAGAAGGTACGAACCGAGCGTCTGCTCACCAAGGTGGTGCGGCTCAAACAGCAACTGTCATCCAGCGCCTAAGGAAGAAATGCTCCTCCACCGGAAGCTATTCCTATAGTGGCAGCCCCACCACGGTGGGGCATCTCGAGTGAGTGTTCCGGGGGTCCTGACGCTCTCTTCGTTTTGGCCATGACTACTCTGTAGGCATCTCCCCAGGGCGTCGTATTGGCTATTTGGCAGAGATTTTCGAAGCACGCTTGTTACGTGTCTTCATTTCTTTGTTCAGTGCCAGTTTAGCCACACCGTAGGCCTCACCTCTTTCCGCTGTACACTCACTGGTACGAGCACTTTGCATCCTCCTCTTAGCTCTTAGGCAGGATGCTCGGAGCTCCGCGATTTCTGAACCCACCAGTGTACAGATTTCCTTCCATTTCTGAGTAGCGAGCGCCTAGGGATTGTGGCGTCGCACGGACGGTTTACAGTTCCGACTAGATCTTCACTGGCCAGATCGTCGGTTTTAAGGCTCCCCCAAACCGACGCGACTCTTTTCTAGCGACACGACTTTTTGTCGCTATGTCGCGACAACGTCGTCGCAGGCGACAAGCGACAGTGCAGCGATTTTTGTACTTGTCGCCGGTGTGTCGCGGCGCTGGTTGCTGCATGCACAGTTTTCGTCGCTGTCGCGGGGCGACTAAGTTTTGTTTGTGACTAGTTTTCGCGTTGATGTAGATGGTTGATGCGACGCATTTATCGCTGTAGTCGTTGAGAAAAATCGCGGCGGTAAAAAATCGTGTCGCCGGAAAAGTCGCCTTGGTTTGGGGGAGCCTTTATTCTCTATAAGCAGTGGGGACGTCCACAAACACTCAATTTCCTAATCCCTGCTAGACGCAATGTCGAGAAGAGATATCGGTTTTTGAGCATTTGATGAATAAAATTGGAAATCATTGGAGATATACCATGACCCCGTGCGGCTTCCAATATGGCATCGAAAGGCACGTTGTCAAAGGCACCCTCGATATCTAAGAAAACACCCAAGCAGGATTGCTTTTGAGCGAATGCCTTCTCGATATCGTAAACAACTTTGTGTAAAAGAGTCACAGTGGACTTTCCAGATTGGTAAGCATGTTGGTTCACATGAAGAGGCACATTTGCCAGATGAACATCACGGATGTGATGATCGACAATGCATTTCAGAAGAAAAGAGATCAAACTGATAGGTCTGAAGCTCTTTGCTTCTTCATACGACGCACGACCTACTTTCGGAATAAACTTTACAGTAATATCCCGCCAGGATTTGGGAATATACCCTGTAGCAAAACTGCAAAAATTAGTTGTTTCAAAACATGTTTGAAATTATCAAATCCTTCCCAAGAAACAGAACTAGCTGAACAACAGCTTCTTGAGCTAAAGTGTGTTTAAAAGCTGTTTGTTCCACTCCTGTTCAGCACAAATGTTTGTTGGGTTTCTGAAGCAAAATAGGATAAATCCCATCTGCCCCAGGAGATTTGAAAGGCGCAAAGCTATTAAGTGCCCATTCGATTCTAAAGTTATGATACTCCGAGCCGAAGCTAAAGAATCATAACTAAAAGAAAAGACATCAGGTTCATCCGAAGATGTAATATCCACACATCCGGGGAAGTGTGTACTGAATAAACATTCCAAAACTTCCTCATCAGAGGAAGTGAAATCACCATTTGGCAAACGAAGTTCGTTCACTTGAAAATCCTTAGATTTTGCAAGGATTTTGTTTAATCGACTGGCTTCACTCAGACTGGAAACATTTGTACAAAGGTTCCGCAGACCGAAGAGCTTTCTTGTAGGCCTTGCGAGCTGACCTGAAAGCCTCCGATCCAGCCGAATGTCGTCTGTCCCAACTCTTTCTACATTGTTTCCTGAGCTTCGCCAGATCAGAGTTCCACCAAGGGGTTCCTCTTGTGGTCTTCACAGACCGCAGAGGGCAAGCTTCTTCAAAAGCTTCCATGATGAAGGCCGTTGTAGTATCAACGGCATCATCTTAATCAATTGGAGTGTCAATTGATGGTGAGTATCCATGAAATTTGGCTGCAACCAAATCGGTAAAGAGATCCCAGTTGGTTGACCGGGGGTTCCTGAAACGCAAAGTTTGCGAAGCAACATTCACATGTTCAAACAAGATGTAGCGATGGTCAGCTAAAGATTCTTCATCTGACACATGCCAATTGGTCAGCTCGCGAATAAATCTGCTAGAGCAAAGCGTTATGTCTAACACTTCCTCTCTAGCAGATACCATGAAGGTTGGGCGGTTGCCTATGTTAAGTAATGCAAGGTCTGTACTACTTAAGTACTCCATTAAACTGGAGCCTCTCAAATTGATGTCTGAGCTGCCCCAGATTATATAGTGAGCATTAGCATCACTACCAACAATTAGCGGAAGGCCTTCTGAAGTGCAGTATGCAATGACTTGCTTGAAAGCATTCGTAGGGGATGGTTCATCATGCGGTAGATAAACCGAACTATAAACGTATTTCCAGTTGAGGTTTCCAACAGATACATCGATTGTGATAGCACATACATCTCTAGTAGTTAGTTCAGAGATGAGTGTATGTAGCAACGATTGCGTTGTTGACAAGCACACATGCTCGAGGCATAACACGTGAGTTTGCCATTTCATTTTTACTTAAAGTAGCAAACACCGGATTCATAAAGTTTCCTAGATAGAAATTCCCCCTACGAAAGTAAGGTTCTTGGACTAACGCCACTTGGGCTGTACCATTTTGCATAAGTCTACAAAGATTGATCGTTGCTGTTCTTTTGTGCTGAAGATTGATCTGAGCTATCCTAACCGTAGTCACTACCCAAACTAGGCAAGATTAAACTCTTAACAATCACAGCACAAAAAAGAACAGCAACAATAAAGCCAGATCGGTATCGATTTGAGTGCGCCAAAAGCGAGAATACACAGAATACACTGTGTAAAACGCATAATGCGAAACCATGTAGGTGAAAATTTCAACTAATTGATAACATCTTCATAATCCCGCCCTTATTCAGCCTCAAGTATGAGATTAAAGAAAGGCAGCTGATTGTCTCGGAGAAACACAAGGTCCACCGCCCTATTGCTCCGGTTAGCACAGTAAGGGCAACATACTGTGGAGGGTGCCCTGGTACTCCTCAGGCTCCGTTTGCGATTAGGTTTTTATAAGACCCCCTCTAGTCATTCATTCCTAGGCACGGTAAGCGTAAAGCCGCATAACACATTGAATTAGAGGTCACCTGATTAGTGGGCTCCTACCACTGGAACAGGCGGTCCGTAGTGCTATTCTTAGCCAGTTGAACTAACCGCTACCGACACTACACAGCTATCTAGGCTGATCGGGAAAGGAAGTTAATATTGATGATCAACTTCATACGGGCCCGAAAAGCTGGCAAGGTTCCTTCCTAAGAGAGCGGTGAGGACTACTCGGAGAACTGGATAAGCGCCAGCATGTGCCTTGGTAGACTTCCCAAAGCGAGTCATCCATGTTCGTTGTTGCAGGTTACGCAGCTATCCTTAAGGGTGCAATGTGCACTAGCCCCCCCGTTAACACACGATCGCATATGATGTTCAATAGAATGCAAAAGTGGAGGCGATATACGCATACTTTACACGTGGTTAAATGGAAGCATGTACGTATATGGCCTCCACTTTAGCATTCTATTCAACATCATATAAGGCTTTGTGTTACCATCAATGCCTTCTTGGTGGTTCCGGAGAGGCGAAGGGTTTGGCGACCATGGGAATATTGTTCAGTGACTTCTATTTTGGTTGTGGAAGACGGTCTCTAACTGAACACTAACTGGATCTGAATTGTCCCGCATTGTAAGGAAGAAAAAAGGCCGTTTTCGTTCGTCAGATGAAAGGCTCTTAGCATTTCAGTCGTCTTTCTGAATTTCTCATCCTGGCCTACTTGAGCGTTCAGGTCTTTTATGATGATCTTGACATCGTGGCGTAGGGCAGAGTCCGGAGGACCGTGGTTCACAGTTGAGCATATGCTCGCAATCCAATGCCACGGTAGTATAGGAATTCCGACTGTCCCACAAAAAAGAGTAGAAAGTCTCTTGCTCACATGAAGATGTTTACCTACTTACTATTGTGCATCATGGCGGCCATATTTGAAGTTTCCGATGTTTCTTATTAATGCTCAAATTCTCATTCTCTTAAAACATGCAATTTTATGTTCCGCTAATTTATCTTAAGAATGTTCAAAGAAACTGACCCGCAAACTTCCAAGAACTATTTTTCAAACCTACTGTGTGATTACTATTTTAATCGCCATCGATGTCACGACTCCGTTAAATTGCACCACCAATTCTACAAAACGTTAAAACCATCACCAAAACGTACATAAAACAACACTGCGGTAATGATTTGATAATCCCGCTAAACCCTCACAATAATGGACGCACAAATAAACGGTAACGGTATTCCTTCATACTGGTTCAACAATTCGTAATTCCCTAGGTACGCCATCTCCATGAGCAATGAACTTATTTTCTCCAGACACCTTCCGCGAACGTTCATCGCCCAAACCGAAATTGAGGTGAATATACAACGAAGTCACACTTCGAATTTTCAAAAGCTCAAATCTGAAGAACCGAGGGTTGGTTTACGCTAAAAAGTTGATCGATTGGTTACCACCACCTGGCCACCAATCGATCAACTTTTCAGTGCAATCCGTCTTTAGGTTCCTCAGATTTGTGCTCCTGAAAGCTCGAGGTGTGGCTTTGTTATATATTCACCTTAACGTTTTTCGAATAAAAAAGACAACCTTCGCAGAGAAACTATGAAGAAAACGCCAGCGCCGCCCGCGAAAGACAGAAAGCACTGTAAAACCAAACATAAAGATAAACATCGCTGATTGTTCGTTCACACCCCTCCGCCGCTGCTGATAGATTTAACTTTGGGTCTAGGGTGGTGGTTAAGTATGCGAGCGTCTTAGCCTTGGCCAAGAACGGTACCAGCACTTTGGAGGTTATTTTCTGATTCAGTTGATCCTAATTTGTCATGTCACACATCGTGTACCTTTCTTTGCTCTACCGCGGTAAGCCCGAGGGGTGCTGACTTTTGGCAGTAGCGGAAGAGGGTGTTCCTGTTGTGAACCCAAATTTAACCTTTCGTAATAAGATTGTTGAGAAAATTGTGAATCACGTTGTCTTTGTTTGTTACTACAAAAGGTTTATATTTAATCAGTCAAATATGCAGCTGTCTGGACCAATTACCATTATTGGTGTAGCTTGAAGAGAAATGGGGAAGTCTGGGACCGAGATAATGAACCATAGGAACTACGATTACTGGAGTTATACATGTTGCTGATTTATATATATCCGGGGTATAACAAGGCTTGAAACCATTTCTACTCAGTCACCCAAAAAACACATAGAGTTCACTGACAGGCATACATTTTTGGATAGCCTTTCTGCAGAAAGTTTCCAGGTTACATACGACGGTTTGCTCCGTCTTATGCATACTTACTGAAGAACCTTTCTCGACAGTACCCGGTTCCGTACCGTAGCAGTTTAGTTCACCCGAACCTTCAGAACGATGACATTTGCAGCCAGTAACAAAGTCATCGGAGAAAGCGCGTTCAAGATTTCATCGGAATTTTCGTGATTAAAGCTTAACTGAAAAAAGACAGATCATCTCAAATTCTCTAGACACACCTTATCGTTAACACATGTAATAGAAATGAAAACAAATCATCCAAAATTAGACATTAGCTCCCTATCCTGTTCGGCTTCCCTATTTCCTTTTCCATCACCTGATCCCATCGTCACCTCCGATGCCAACAAAATTAATCAACCGTACAACCAACCAGAAGGTACCACCAGGAAAGGATATCACCTTGCACCGATCAGTAGTGTGGTTAGCCCTGGTATTAGGGTAAAAGGGTATAATGCGCCCCACCGGGGCAAAACGCCCCTCTTCATTTTCTAGCGATTCAAGCGCTTTTCGCATGCGTGATCGATTAGAAATCTCAAATATTGAAGAATTATTGCTAACAAGCTGGTCCGTTACTGGATTGGTACAGAAAAGCAATAAAAATATCAAAAAGTCTGAAATCGACGCTTTTGGCGTAATATTTTGCCTCTTGTGAGCTGACTTCATTGTAAACGAAGCTAGTTCTGTTCGCTTGCGTTACTTTGCAACTTTAATGCAGTTAAACACTGGTTGAAAGACCCTCCTAGGATAAGCATGTGGTGGAATTATCCCCTGGGACAGTTTTATCACGAGGCTGGACGTTTTTCTTTTGATGGGGCGTATTGCCCCGTTTGTTTTGAAAAGGCAAATTTTGGAACGTTTTCGAAAAACGTTTCAAAGCTTCGATAGCCACCTCTCCAAAGGCAAAGTTCACATGCAACACTTCACTAACTTTAGTAACAACGATTTGCAGTGAACAGTAGATGGAATAAGGCGCCAGTTTCAGATATATTGCCATTTCTGCTTAGGGGGGGGGGGGGGTGCATATTATACCTGTTTACCCTACATCTTCTGGTTCTGACAAAGCATCGCACCCAGACAGCGCCGGCCGGCACAGCTTCCATCTGTTTTCCCTTTTAACGCACTTCACGGGAAGATCGACACACAGCCACAGACCCTTCCCGCAACGCACTTTGTGCGCTTCATTTCCTAGCTAATGAAGGATAAAATTTCTCTGACTGACTCTCTGTCTGGCTGGAAATCGCTTTTCGCTTTCCTTTGTCGTCTGCTGATGTTGCTGCTGGTGCATTTAGGTAACGCAACGCCGCGTTGTTGCTTCGACAACACACGCATTCATATCAACCGTGCGGGTTTTGCGGTTGGATTGAACTACGCGCGGCTTCTCATCTTACTGACGCGGATCAAGTAGGGTCAAGTGGGGCAAAATGCCATTTTTCAAACTTTCATCGTTTTCAATGATAATTAGCCTCATTTGTTAGGCTTTCAAAGTGGTAACAGCAACTAGACAATATTTGCTCGATGCTTCAACAAAACTATTCACTAAACTATTGCATTTTCATCTATTTTTAGCGATTTTAAAAACTGATTCGTAAAACGGAAGTGGTGCAAAAAGACCTTCTGCCATGGGGTAAGATGCCACTTCATGAAAACATTCAAAAATTACGTCCATCAGTGTTCGGGCATTTCCGACTCCTTTTCCCCCCTCTGTCCCGCTTTTTTCGTATACTCAATAAATGGAGTGTTACCCCCCTCCCCGCAAAACGATGATCGTAATGTTTGAATGACCCCTAACATGGAAAGCTTAGACATCAACAACCATGCGTCTCCATGTGTGCCTCAATCTCGTTGGAAACACTTGGCTGGTAATAAAATCGCCAGAAAACCTTAATTGCAAGCACGAAAAACCGGAAGTTGCCGATTTTCATTGGGAAATCAAAAGATTTTTCGTGGGTTTGGTGGCCTAGCTTCTAGAAGAATGTTCGATGCAAACATATCATGACGCCATTCACCTATAGTAATGATCAAGCCCCATTCAGGAATGATTTTATGAGATAGGCCATTTTACCCCATCTTGGCATTTTGGGCTTTTTTCCCCTACTTGTCTGACTGGTGCGGAATAGATACTCACTTGAGAATTCAGCTTTATCTAGACGATCGACGTCGCTATCCAAGAATGATACATCTTCATCTTCAGAATCATTATGATGTATTCATTAGGCACATGAAAAGAATAATGAAAATATTCATAACGACAGTAGTCGAGACATTAGTTGAATCGAATGTTTGTAGCACATTTGATAGAGCATTTTTTTTCATCTGTATTAACGAGAGAGCCTAGAGCTAGTTCATCCCGGTACCCACAGCTTTACTTCACTTCCAAAGAAAGAACATTTTTGTGAGTGTGTCGGGAGTAAGGCTCGATCCTTGTTCCTCAGCGTGATAGTCAAGTCAAGAGGTCCAATTTAACCAAATCATAATTATGTTTCTTCATGAACATCCAACACTGCAAATAGAGGTTCAAAGTATTCTTGACGTATATTTTGTTATACGGCAGTCCGAGGACAAGACGATGAATACTTCAAGAATAACGAATGAAAAATATGTTAACATAATTTTTACTGAAACTAGAGTAGAGGTTGTTGGTGATCGCAGAGAATTCACTGGAGTTGAAATTAGTACAAAATGCGTTAAAATTCGAGAAGTAGCAGATGATCGAGTTTGCGGTGTGTTCCGATGATGTTGCGTCTGGAGTTGCGATGGGGATCGCGATCGGGTGGCATTGTTCGAAGTGATAAAAATGGATGCACACTTGGTAGCAAACATTATTGCACAACATTGAAGGAGTTAAGGAGTGGTTGCGGTCATCCGACGACATGGAACTGGGTGAGATCATTCCGAGTTTTTTTTTTCTTTACATACTAGAAGAAGTTGGGGTAATTTTGCCAATGCGTTTTCATGAGGACTCCTGGAGGCTGTAAAATCTGCAAATTAATCTTGTAGCTCTGGTGCAGGCCTAATATTGAAGCGATAACATGTTAGAAGAAAGTGATTGCAGTTCACAACTATCATTGAGCAAATTTAAAATAATTGGCTTAATTACCTCAACGCCTGTCGATCACAGGTTACACATGGGACTACTCTTAGTAAAATACATAATTCGAAAATAGCTATCTAAGCTTGAAAAGTTTATTCTCCGTATACTCTAAGTTCAATACTGTGGGAAACGCGCGACTATTTCAGTGAGTTGGTCGATTTTCTCGGTATGGGGACGCGAATATTGAATGTGAAATCAGAAGCGCGCGATAACTTTCGTGGGAAAGTCGGTTTTTACGGTAGTGTAAACTATCAATGCCAGTGACGCGTTTAATATAGAACGATCGTTGACGTATATGCATAACCCTTAATATCGCGACCAAATAAAGCATAATCAGGATGAAAACCGTATCGTGTATTTTCATATAACTACTGGATCATATCACCTACCAAAGGTGGCTCCAAGATCCACACCTTCGTAAAAATCGTCCCAGTCGTGTTTATCCCCGCTCTCCTAATTACACCCTCTAACGCAATGTTGAACAGCAAGCACGAAAGACCATCACCTTGCCGTAACCCTCTGCGAGATTCGAAGGGACTCGATACTCGAACTACGCACATCACTCGATCCATCGTCGCCTTGATCAACCGTATCAGTTTATCCGGGAATCCGTATTCGTGCATAATCTGCCATAGCTGTTCTCGATCGATTGTATCATACGCCGATTTGAAATCGATGAACAAGTGATGTGTGGGCACGTTGTATTCGCGGCATTTCTGCAACACCTGGCGGATGGCGAAGATCTGGTCCGTTGTAGCGCGTTCACCCATAAATCCAGCCTGATATTGCCCCACGAACTCTCTTCCAATCGGTGATAGACGGCGGTATAAAATGTGAAAGAGTATCTTGTAGGCAGCGCTCAGTAGTGTGATTGCGCGGTAGTTCCCGCAATCCAACTTGTCGCCCTTTTTGTAGATGGGACACACGATACCTTCCATCCATTCCTCCGGTAATACTTCCTCCTCCCAAATCTTGGCAATGACCCAGTGTAGTGCTTTCACCAGTGCTTCTCCACCGTATTTTAGAAGCTCGCTTGGTAGTTGATCTGCTCCAGCGGTTTTTTTTGTTATTCAACCGGCCAACTTTCTCCTCAATCTCTTGGAGGTCAGGGGCCGGAAGTCTTTCGTCCTGTGCACATACTCCTAGATCTGTTACCACGCCACCTTCGGTACTTGCAACGTCGCCATTGAGGTGCTCATCGTAATACTGCCGCCACCTGTCGACCACCTCACGCTCACTCGTGAAAATATTCCCGTAATTATCTCGGCACATGTCGGCTTGTGGCACGAAGCCTCTGCGCGAGCGGTTCAGCTTCTCGTAGAACTTTCGTGTGTTCTTAGCGCGGTACAGCTCTTCCATCGCTTCGCAATCTCGCTCTTCCTGCTGGCGCTTCTTCATCCGCAAGACTGAGTTCTGCCTGTGCCGCGCCTGTTTGTAACGTGCCTCATTCGCTCTCGTACGGTGTTGCAGCATTTTCGCCCATGCTGCATTCTTCTCGTTTTTCAACTGTTCACATCCGCCGTCGTACCAGTCGTTTCTGTGATTCGGAGTCGCGAAGCCTAGTGCTGTAGCCGATGTACTACCTTAGGCGGATCGGATGTCCCTCCAACCATCTTCAAGTGTAGCTGCGCCGAGCTACTCTTCCGTTGGTAGGGCCACTGCTATCTGCTGCGCGTAGTCTTGAGCAACTTCTACGTTACGCAGCTGCTCGATGTTGAGCCGCGGCGTTCGACTTCGACGCGTGGTGATCACTGTCGAAAGTTTTGAGCGCATGCATACAGCAACTAAGTAGTGATCCGAATCTATATTCGCAATGCGGTATGTGCGGACATTGGTTATATCTGAGAAGAATTTACCATCAATTAGAACGTGGTCGATTTGGTTTTCTGTTTGTTGGTCGGGTGATCTCCTGGTGGCTTTGTGGATATCTTTGCGGGGGAAGAAGGTGCTTCGGACTACCTTACCACGGGAGGCTGCAAAGTTTACGTATCGCTGGCCGTTATCACTCGATACGGTGTGCAGGCTGTTTCGCCCGATTACCGGTCTGCACATTTCCTCCCTTCCTACCTGCGCGTTCATGTCGCCGACAACGATTTTCACGTCACGCGGCGAGCAACCATCGTATGTTTGCTCTAACTGCGCGTAGAACGCTTCTTTCTCGTTATCAGGTCTCCCTTCGTGTGGGCAATGTACGTTGATGATGCTGTAGTTGAAGAAACGGCCCTTAACTCTCAACATGCACATCCTTGCGTTGATCGGCTGCCACCCGATCACACGTTGTCGCATCTTGCCCAACATTATAAATCCTGTTCCCAGTTCATTGATGCCACAGCTTTGGTAGAAGCTAGCCGCTCGATACCCGCTTTTCCACACTTTCTGTCCAGTCCAACAAAGTTCCTGCAACGCCACGATGTCGAAGTTGCGGGGATGTAGTTCGTCGTAGATTATCCTGTCACATCCTGCGAAACCTAGTGACTTGCAATTCCATGTTCCAAGTTTCCAATCGTAGTCCTTATTTCGTCGCGTGGGTCTTTGCCGATTGTAACGAGTCGTATTTTCTCCTATGTTATTGGCAATGGGGATTTTTACGGGTGGCTTATTGGGCCTACGCCAACACTCCTGTCTCGCCGGAGGGCCATCGTGCCTGTTCTGTTCAACGTCCAAACCAACACTGAGACGACCACGCTGATGGGGCTACCACCTTGGATCTAGCTGGGCGTGGTGCAGCGTTTCTTACTCATCCGCTGGATGCCAGAACAGACGCTGTTTGAGCCGCACCTCCTTGGTGAACAGACGCTCGAATCGTACCTCCTCAATCTAGCTAAAGTCAGAAGGACAACAGTGCCCAGGCTGCACTACCAGCTAAGCACACAAGTCTTAGCTGGCGGTCTTTGTCATCGCTTGACCCGTGGAAGCATGAGGTAGGAACTTGTGAGAACGCTCTCCTTATCGACTCACCGTTTTGCAGCCCACACTTACAGATGCGCGTTTTCTTGTTAGTTTTCTAGAAACGTTCAATATACGGAGTCATGGTGTAATGGCGTCCTCTATGGCTAATCAAAATTAAATTACATTTTCATGTTTTTCAATATGTCCAGAAGCTACTCACTGCTCTTTTGTCTTTCCGTTTGTACCTCACTGTATTTTCAGTGGAGCTTTCTTGACGGCTTTATCGACTTTGATCGCCTATGATTTTCTTTGACTTTTTATCACCTACGCTTTGGTCACTATTTTCTCCGACCGGACTGACAGTTGTACTGATTTGTGTGGCAAAATATGTGAGTGTGTGAAATGAAGGGGATTTATTAAGGTATGTATGGCTGTGTATTTGTTGTGTTTGCATTCTCATCGTTTTCGTTGTCTGGTTTGTTTATCTTTCCTATTTCGTGTAGGATCCCTGCATAGACGGCATGAAGTTCTTCTGTATCAGTCCGTTTGTTGACGGCGTGCGCATTGTTTTAAATATGGCACATTTCTACAGTTATCCTAGTGGTTAAGGCTCTCTCTCTCTTCTTGGCGTAACGTCCTCACTGGGACAAAGCCTGCTTCTCAGCTTAGTGTTCTATGAGCACTTCCACAGTTATTAACTGAGAGCTTCCTCTGCCAATGACCATTTTGCATGTGTATATCGTGTGGCAGGCACGAAGATACTCTATGCCCAAGGAAGTCAAGGAAATTTCCTTCACGAAAAGATCCTGGACCGACCGGGAATCGAACCCGTCACCCTCAGCATGGTCATGCTGAATACCCGTGCAAGTGGTTAAGTGGTAAAGGCTATGGATCGCCAATCCGGAGACGGCGGGTTCGATTCCCGTTCCGGTCGGGAAAATTTTCTCGACTCCCTGGGCATAGTGTATCATTGTGCTTGCCTCACAATATACTAATTCATGCAATGGCTGGCAAAGAAAGCCCTCCAATTACTAACTGTGGAAGTGCTCAAAGAACAATATGTTGGAGAGAAGCAGGTCAAGTTCCAGTGGGAACGTAGAGCCATGCAGAAGAAGAAGAATACATTTCTAAAAACTGTAGAGTGTGTTGTGTGTGTTGTTTGCCCTATCTACAATTTTCATCTTGTACCGACTTATCGAACCCTCTAAGCAGAATACCCTCTTCGAATGAGTGTAATCAGTTTCGTACCTTTTAATTCCGCCCCATGTTGCTTGTCATTTAACAGATACGCGTATTTCGACTACTACTTGTAATCTTCCTTATAATCTTCCGCGTATCTGTCAAAGGATAAGCAACATAGGACGGAATTAAAAGGTACGAAACTGATTACAATTTTCACTTTTTTCAGGTCGAACCGGTGATTCTTTGCAATAATGCTGAGATGCATCAGAGTGGTGCGTTCCCCGAGGCTGGCGATTTCATCTGTCGTTGTGTTACCCTGTTCCAATACAGTGATAGACATTCGTTTAGCCGAGGCCCACAAATTTTCAAAAAAGTGTCAGGAAATTCATACAAAAGATTTTATGATAAAACTTTTTTATGTCAGTGATAGTATATCTAGTACTGTTTTATAAAAATGTGATACATCACACTTACCTCTCCTCTCCTCTTCTTGGCGTAACGTCCTCACTGGGACAAAGCCTGCTTCTCAGCTTAGTGTTCTATGAGCACTTCCACAGTTATTAACTGAGAGCTTCTTCTGCCAATGACCATTTTGCATGTGTATATCGTGTGGCAGGCACGAAGATACTCTATGCCCAAGGAAGTCAAGGAAATTTCCTTTACGAAAAGATCCTGGACCGACCGGGAATCGAACCCGTCACCCTCAGCACGGTCATGCTGAATACCCGTGCGATTACCGCCTCGGCTATATGGGCCTTTTATCACACTTACATATACACTGAAACAAAAGCGAGGGTAAAAACCCTTCAAATATCATTTTTTGCTTAGACATTCGTTTAGCCAAGGTAAATGAAAAATTGGGTTTCAACAGATTTTTTGCAATTTCGTGAGTATATTTCGAGGCATTTAGTTTATGACGTGTTTGCAAGATAATTGACCTTAAAAGTTTATTTATTTTTGAAATTTAGAGAAATATTATAAAAAATGTCCCGATAAGGAGAAGCGATGATAAACAAATTTATTTAAGAAAAATGATTTCTGTAAACACTCAAACGTAAGCTAGATTGGCAGATTTGAGAATATGGCACAGAATTATTGTTAGAAATGTTCAAATTATCGCATAAAATGTCATGAAAAAAATAAGTATATTGGTTTTTGGTTGGTTAAACCTTAAAATGGGATTGATAGAAGCTAAAATAAGTAGCTCTGCGTTGAAATAAAGACGTTCCCTAATGCCTGTGGAGTATACCTGTTTGATACTAGCATTACCAAATGAGTTAGAAGACTGCTAAGTGAAAGAACTGCAAGAAGTGTCAGAATTTTTATACCCTGTATATTTAAAAGCAGATGCTCATACAAAAATGCAAGATATGGTCAAACAATTGGCTTATTTCATTCAATCTGAAGAAATATATTATAAATGAGTCTTAGTTTTGAACCACATTCATTTTTAACATGATTTATTTGAAAAGAACGTCTAAATTGTGAAACAAGTAGTTCATGCAAGAAACTTGAATACTTTCGGTGGCATTTCTCGAAATGTGAGCCGTCCAATGTATGTTATTTCAGCCACAATACAGTCTAGAAGATATTGGGAGCTATGAGAAGACGTAATAGTAGTAAAAGCTGTGACTTATGCATGTGAAACCATCATATTTCATCAAAACAATACTTAAATAAGTGATTTTTTGATGGTTTGCGTTATTTTTTCTGTTAAAAACATTGTTTTTCGTAAATTTTCAACCTGCACTCGTTATGAAACTTTCATTAGAATCTTTTGAAACACTTCCGATAAAAATAAATACATCAAATCTCAATTTGGAAACATTTACAATATGTAGAATTGTTTGTTTTTTATTCACGAGAAGGATAAATTGAATTTATGATCCTGTTCTGATTTAACCTTTTATTATCAAAAGTTAATCATCTATATCACTTGCTCGTTCAAATCGGCAACAACAACAAGCTTTGGACCACCATCCGCCAATTAATCAGATTCCACAAAAAATCGTGACCGTTAGCGATCATATTTCATAACAGGCAGTTTCCGATTCCAAATTGACTAGGACAGTAATAGGGCGGCGGCAGCCGAGCAGCCAACCTTGCCTCAAGCCACCTAGAGCCCAATCATTAGCGAAACGCAGAATTCCCCGCCATTCTTGGGGCACCGCATACAGCCCATGGCATTCTTTGTAGCCCCGGGCCCAATAAATCATGTCCGTTACCATGTCGGTTCGAACAACTGAAGAAAGCGCGAGCGTAGAAACACGAAGAAAGGTCGCTTCGTGCTTCGACCAACAATCATCTGGGCGAAATGACAACCCTGTCAGACGAACGGAATGTGGTGGGGGACGGCCAGTGCGGAGCAGTACAGTTTAATGAACCCGCCAAATGATACCGCAACAACTCGAAGACAGTCGGCGACTCAGCGGGCGGCGCGGCGGCGGCAGCAACTCAACTCAACCGGACAATCGACTAAAAATAAAACAAACTTTTGCTCTTCTTTCTGACGATGCGATGGCCGGCCACCACCTCGGCACGGCTGTTGGCTTTGTGGTGCGCTTTCTTCGCATGCAAATTTGCGGCCTCTTCACGTGTCGTTTGTTTGCGGTAAAAATACCTGCACTCACTCACTCACATGATGCAGTGGTTCGAACATTGGGATGAGTGCTGATTGAAAGTGGAATTTTTGTTTATGAAGAAGAAACACCGCATGAAGACAGACAGTTGTTCTGAGATTTACATGAAAGCTCAAAATGCCTATGCGTTACGATTCTGTTCATTGATGTGAAATTATGTATTTTCGGCAGTTTTGTTCTCTTCGTCATGGGTCTTTTTTAAAGCCGTTGAACTCAGAGTTGGCTTCAAATCCTTCCCAACTAAGCTGATATACGGCCAAGTTTCAGGAACTTTGGTTCACAAAACTCCCATGACGAAGAGAACAAACCTGCCGATAATACCCAATGGTCACCCTCATTTCATTTTTCATTTATTTAGTCAACATCAAATTCATGATAATACTGAATCAACAATTTGCCGCCATAATACTCGATTTGCAGCTGCAGCTCTCCAACGTCGGTCACGCCCAACACTCGCCAGATCACGCTCCACCTGGTCCGCCCATCGTGCTCTCTGCGCTCCACGCCTTCTTGTGCCAACCAGATCAGTTGCAAAAACCAGCTTTGCAGGGATGTTGTCCGGCTTTCTTGCAACATGCCCTGCCCATCGTATCCTTCCGGCTTTGGCCACCTGCTGGATGCTGGGTTCGCCGTAAAGTGCAGCGAGCTCGTGGTTCATCCTTCTCCGCCACACACCGTTCTCCTGCACGCCGCCGAAGATCGTCTTTAGCACCCGTCGCTCGAAAACTCCGAGTGCTTGCAGGTCCTCCTCGAGCATCGTCCATGTCTCGTGTCCGTAGAGAACCACCGGTCTTATTAACGTCTTGTACATGGTACATTTGGTGCGGCGTGAATCTTTTTTGACCGCAGTTTCTTCTGGAGCCCATAGTAGGCCCGACTTCCACTGATGATGCGCCTTCGTATTTCACGGCTCACGTTATTGTCAGCTAACGGAACCGAGGTAGACGAATTCTTCTACCACCTCGAAAGTATCCCCGTCTAACATTGTCGCCAAGGCTTGTCCTGTCTCGCTCAATCCCACCTACCAGCATGTACTTTGTCTTAGCCGCATTCACCACCAGTCCAACCTTTGCTGCTTCGCGTTTCAGGCGGGTTCTGCCACCGTTCCAAATGTTCTAGCAATAATATCCATGTCATCCGCAAAACAGACAAATTGGCCGGATTTCGTGAAGATCGTACCTTGGCTGTTGAGCCCGGCTCGTCGCATAACACCTTCTAGGGCCATGTTAAATAGTAGGTATGATAGCCCATCACCTTGTCGCAGTCCCCGTCGAGATTCAAATGAACTGGATGATACACCCGAAATTTTTCGACTGTTTTGTACACCTTCCACCGTTGCTCTTCTCAGTTTGGTAAGCTTCCCGGGAAAGCTGTTCTCGTCCATGACTTTCCATAGCTCTGTGCGGTCGATACTGTCGTATGCCGCCTTTAAGTCGATGAACAGGTGATGCGTTGGGACCTGGTATTCCCGGCATTTCTGGAAGATTGACCGTACGGTGAAGATCTGGTCCGTTGTCGACCGGCCGTCGATGAAACCGGCTTGGTAACTTCCCACGAACTCATTTACTTCAGGTGAAAGACGACGGAAGATGATCTGGGATAGCACTTTGTAGGCAGCATTCAAAATGGCGATCGCTCGAAAGTTCTCACACATTAACTTGTCGCCTTTCATGTGGATGAGACAGATTATCCCTTCCTTCCACTCCTCCGGTAGCTGTTCGGTTTCCCAGATCTTGACTACTAACTGGTGCAGACAGGTGGCCAACTTTTCCGGGCCCATATTGATGAGTTCTGCTGCGATACCGTCCATACCAGCCGCTTTGTTGTTTTTAAGCAGGTGGATGGCATCCCTAACTTCCCTCAGCGTGGGAGTTGGTTCGTTCCCGTCCTCTGCTACACCAACATAGTCATTTCCTCCGCTGCCTTGGTCCTCCGTGCCTACATTCTCTTCGCCATTCAGGTGCTCGTCGAAGTGCTGCTTCTACCTTTCGATCACCTCACGTTTGTCCGTCAGGAGGCTCCCGTCCTTCTCCCTGCAGATTTCGGCTTGCGGCACGTAGCCTTTGCGGGATGCGTTGAGCTTCTGGTAGAACTTACGTGTTTCTTGTGAACGGCACAGCAGTTCCATTTCCTCGCACTCCACTTCTTCCAGGCAGCGCTTTTTCTCCCGGAAGAGACGGGTCTGCTGCTTCCGCTTCTGTCTGCATCGCTCCACATTCTGTCGGGTTCCATTCAGCAGCATTACCGCCCGCACTGCATCCTTCTCCACCGGAACCGCTCTGCACTCCTCGTCGAACCAATCGTTTCGTCGACTCCGTTCTAAGTACCCGATGGTGCTCTCGGCTGCGTTGTTGATGGCTGCTTTGACTGTACTCCAGCAGTCCTCTAGAGGGGCCACATCGAGCACACCCTCCTCCGGCAACGCTGCCTCGAGATTCTGCGCGTATGCGGTGGCGACATTCGGTTGCTTCAGTCGCTCTAGATCGTACCGATGCGGCCGCCTGTACTGTACATTGTTAATAACGGAGAGTTTTGGGCGCATTTTAACCATCACCAGATAGTGATCAGAGTCGATATTAGCGCCACGATAGGTCCTGACGTCGATAATGTTGGAGAAGTGCCGTCCATCAATCAGAACGTGGTCGATTTGCGATTCCGTTTGTTGTGGTGATCTCTAGGTGCAACGATATGGGAGGCTGTGCTGGAAGAAGGTGCAACGAATGGTCATGTTCTTGGAGGCGGCGAAATCGATGAGGCGTAGGCCATTTTCGTTCGTCAGTTGGTGGGCGCTGAACTTTCCAATCGTCGGTCTGAATTCCTCCTCCTGGCCTACCTGAGCGTTTAGATCCCCTTTGATGATTTTGACGTCGTGGCTTGGGCAGCGATCATACTAACGTTCGAGCTGCTCTTAAAATGTGTTTGTATCATCATCAGTGCTTCCTGAATGAGGGCTGTGCACGTTTATTATGCTGAAGTTGAAGAATCGGCCCTTGACCCTCAACCTGCACATTTTTCCGTCGATTGGCCTCCAACCGATCATGCGCCTCTGCATGTCGCCCATCACCATAAAAGCTGTTCCCAGCTCACGTGTGTTGCCACAACTCTGGTAGAATGTATGATCTCTAAACATTCACACCATGATGGATCCTGTCTAACACACCTCCTGCAGCGCTACGGTGCCGAACTCGCGGCACTTCAGTAGATAGGGGCTCCCAAAGAAGTTGAGAGATCAGCAGTTTCACGTACCGAGTTTCCAATCGCAATTCCTTTGTGTTCGCTAGGGTCGTTGCCGTTGGTCTCTGCTCGTACTATTCTGTTGCTGATTTTCCGTTACAATGTTTTTTTTTACGGCTGGCGCTAGTGGACCTGACACCAACCCCCTACTTTACGGAGGACCATAGTACACAGTTGAGCTTAGAGTCCTTCCCTATCACTCGGATGTTGATCAGCCGTCCCTAACATAGAGATCAGACGCTGTTGTGAGCCACTCAGGTTTGCAGGGTAAATCCCTTTTTCCCTGTCAGCCTACGACAAAAGTTCTCACCGGGGTTGGTTCCCTAAGGTTGCCTGCAGCCCGACCGGTGCCAAGTGCAGATAGGGAAACGAGTTTCTGGGCAGAGGCTTGTGATCCCAATGGGATCTGTATTGCGTGAATCAGCCAGCCTTTATCGTGCCGTGGGTCAGCAAATTGTACTGCCGAAATTTACCAAGAACCTGCCGCAGGGTGAATGAAGATCGGCTCTCACCCTGATATTTCAGCCTATTAAACAGAATTGCGGAAAAAATCTCATACGCTGAATTGAGAAGTGTTAAAGCCTGTATCCGCAATAATCGGGACACAGAAAAACACCTTGGCAAAGGAAATTGCTGAAATTTTGAACACAAACCTATCAATCTACATTTGTTGCATAGGCAAAATTTCAAAAAAATCGATGCACTATCAACAATTTTACAGTCAAAACATGTATTGGGACCGAACGTGATTTCAGCCCCTCAGACAGCAATTAGTCAGTACCCTTTATTGTTTCGATTGTACTATTGAGAGTACTATACCAATAATCATCAAATTTTGTAGGCATAATATACTTTCTGTGAAAATTTCATGAAAATTAGCAGACAAATTCAAAAGTTATGAATAGGCAAACATCGCACATGAAAAACACGAAAAATTTTCATCAACACTCACCCCTATCAATACCAGCAGCTTTCAAACCAATTGATCAAAGTTGATGAAATTTTGCAAGAAAGTGTCTCTATAAGTATCATAACTGCTAACAAAATTTCATAATTGTCATCGCAGAACTTTGAACTGTAGCGTAATAGAACCATCTATTATGCGAATGAAAATTGGTCATGATTGTACAAAATGCTTAAAACCACTTCTGTTTGTTTTTCATCCACAGTTAAAAGTAATGCATCGATTTTTATGAAATTTTGCACAAATAATAAACATACTCCAAAGAGTTCTCAGTCAATTATTTGGTCAATTTTATCGTTTTATTACAGAGCTACAGCCATACTTCTGTGTCCCGATTATTGCGGATACAGGCTATATTCCTCCCTCAGTAGTTCGCGCACTATAGTCGATACCCTTTCTTGTATAGAGGGAAATGAATTCATCCAACCAACTAGCAGGTAGTTCTTCCTCTTCCCTCATGTTCAATATAATATGGTGTAAGGTGTACTGTGTTTGAGAAGCTCGGCCGGGAGTTTGTCTATCCCAAAAGCCTTATTGTTCTTCGCTCCTCCAATGCAATGGCTGTCTTGACCATAGTTTTATGAACATTAAATACACTAGCTAATTTTTACTCTTAGGCACTACCCAGAAAACGAAAATGACATGCTGGTGAACACAAATCGTTACTATTAAAAAAAAGTTATACAAAGCAAGCATGCAGGCAGTTTGGCAGTATAAAAGTAGAAGAACATTCCTTGCAAAAATCAATTACCACCGCTCCTCAAATGTTTTGCCAGCTTTCTAATAGAGATGGTCGGGTTTCAGATTTTACAGACCCGAACCCGACCCGTACCCGAAACATTTTCAAATTCAAAACCCGGACCCGACCCGAACCCGAGAATTTTTTGCTCTCTCAAACCCGGACCCGACCCGAACCCGAAAAATTTTCGTCGATCAAACCCGAACCCGACCCGAACCCGAGAAAATATTTCCCAATAAACCCGACCAAAACCCGAGTTGAAAAATAATTGTTAAATGTATCGAATATGACAAATAAAGCATTTTTCTAAATACTGATTTTTTTTACACCGGTACCAAACCCGCTTTGAACCCGACGTTTTTTCAAACCCGACCCGACCCGTACCCGAAAATTTTGAAAATGTTTAAACCCGGACCCGACCCGAACCCGAGTTTTTTATTAATTTTCAAGCCCGAACCCGACCCGTACCCGTCGGGTTCGGGTTCGGGTCGGGTTTCGGGTTTGAAAACCCGAAACCCGACCATCTCTACTTTCTAACACAAATAAGCGTGATTGATGGCCAGTGGGAGGGCTTCTCAACAACAATCACCACCGGCTGCCCCATCAGAGAGAGAATGATTAGCCAGCTGTTGCCACAGTCCAAATAGGTTCCACCCCCTTTCGAAAAGTGATTTCCAGCAACGCAATCCATCATTAAGCGCTTTTGATTGGATTCTTCACGCGTCGAAAGCTAACCTATCCATAAGGTACACAACAATGAACCTGGATGAGAAGTACTTACCTCCGCCGGTACCGTACTCATCATCATCCGCCGAGAATATTAGTGAAACGTGCGCTGTCATTTGCCGGTTGATCACGTTCCCGCCCCGCCCCGTCGAGACCGGCGACGCGACGACCAGAACGCGAACAATGTGAGCTAAAAAAGCTATCGACAGGTGCCATCGGCTCCGGATAGTAAATTAACGGGTAATTTAACGATTTGTATCCCGTTGCCGGGGGATTATGTAAGGGTCACCGCGGTACATTTTGCGCAATCATGCGGGGAATTATAAATCCGAATGGCTGAGGATGGGCGATGGAATGCCGTTCGTTCTAAGCTAAGCTGAGAGGTTGAACGATTGAAGTGGCATTCGGGTCATAAAGCGTGTAAGATGTGGATTTGTTGATCCATGTCACGGGATGGAGGTGATCAGTTCTATGGGAATATGGCAAGAACCAAAAGTTTATTTGCTGTTTTATGGTTATTGGACGTGTGCAGCCATTTGACCCTGAACAACGTTTTCAATGCCAACATTATCTTACTCAATAGCAATTTGTTATGGATTTTTATTACACGTTCGGTTTAATTATTTAAGTTTTTGCAGAGTTTCCAAATATTATAAAAAAAAACACAAAAATAAAGGTGGAGTTCTAGATTCCACTTCAACAAATTTTAATTAGGAACATCTATAGTTTATATTTCGCGTGTTTCCTGTGCACCCTCATCGTTATCATTCAACAAATCTTTGAAGAGAGGAGTATCCTGGCTGCCATTATTGTTTTGTCTGTCAGCAAAATTCCTTACTGGTAACTGGCGCAGTATGAAAAGTGCAACACCCACCAGCAGGCCCGTGTACAGAAGTGGCGCCAAGGGCGTGGGGTTTTTCCCAATTTCAGCAAAAGGCGGAGGGGCGCCTAGTGTATGAAGCGTCGGGAATGGGGGGGGGGGATGGGGTTAACACCCAAAACCCCCCACCCCCCACCTTGTGCACGGGCTTGCCCACCAGCTTACGAACTCAAACAGCCTAATACTCATCAATTTCACAGCCCAAAAACATGGCCATACGTAGTATCTTTTTCCAACACAACCTCCTTTACTATTACACTTGGAGATCTCCACAGCAGACGGCATCGCAAATCGACCACATTTCGATCAACGGGCGGAACTTTTCCGACATTATCAACATCAGGGTCTATCGTGGTGGTTAATATCGACTCCGACTCATCAAGCTGTGCCCAAAACATATCGTGATCAACAATGAACGGTACCGGCGACCGCCACGGTACAACCTAGAGAGACTGAATCAACCAGACGTCCTCTCAGCATACTCGCAGAATCTCGAGGCAGCGTTGCCAAACGAGGATGAGCATGATGTGGCCCCTCTAGAGGACTACTGAAGTACAGTTAAAACAGCCATCATCGATGCAGACGAAAGCACTATTGAGTACACGTGGAAAGGAATCGAGAAGAATCAATTGGTTATGAAGGCGAATAACGCAGCGTGCAGGGTAATGCTGCAGTATGAAACCCGGCAGAATAAACAGAATCAAAAACAGCAGACCCAAATCTTTCGGATAAAAGAAAACACTCTGAAAGGAAGCAGAGGAAATAGAACTGCTGTGCCATTCTCAAGAAACACGGAAAAGTTACGCATCCTGCAACAGCTTCGAGCCGCGAGCAGAAATGGCACTTCTATTCAATTTCTCTCGTCGCACTCTTGTGATTCTATCTGCCGTTTCTTTCATTGCTTTCGTCGCTCCCTCCTTATTTGAGTAGTATTAAGTTCACCGAGAAGAGCGAATAAAATTCAAGTATCATTAAGATATGAGCATGAGCATAGATAAATTATCATTAAGATATGCCCAAAAAAGTAGGTCATCTGTCTGCACCAATTGGTAGTCAGATCCTAGGGAAAAGAATCAGCTACAAGAGGAGTGGAAGGAAGGGGTAATCAGCCCCATACATAAGAAAAACGATCATTTGGAATACGAGAATATAGGAATGATCACCATTTCGAATGGTGCCAACAAAGTGGTGATAGATTATCTTATAAGCGTGTGTCACTTTAAGCAAAGAAGTTCGTGGAAGATTGTCAAGCCGGTTTTATTGACGGCCGGTGGACAACGGATCAGGTCTTCACCAAACGAAAAGTCCTCCATAAATCCAGTGATTAGCAGGGTCTAATAATGCATCAACTGTTCATCGACTTCAAGTCGCTCAAACCATGGACGGTCACGATTTTCCTGGGATCGCCAGAACATTTTGAATGGTGACAGATCAGTTCACTCGCCTGAAATGCGCAACAGTAACGATCGAATGGCGTTGAATGCGTCAAACACGAAGAACATGCTGGTAGACGGAACTGAACGAGACAAGATAAGCCCATTCTTTGCGGTCATGAGGCCTGGACCATGCTCGGGGACGACCTGCAGATACTCGGAGTATTCAAGTGACGAGTACTAAAATCAATGTTTGGCGTTGTGCAGAAGAACGGTGTGTGATGGTGGCGAAGGATGATTCGCGAGCTCGCTGAACTCTACGGCCAACTCAGCTTCAAGAGGAAGATGGCCAAATTCGGAAGGACACAGTGGGTGAGGCAGGTTGCCGGACAAAATTGGTGATTGCCACAAATCCAGTTACGGTACATTATACGCCTAGAGCGCTACGGGCTAAATGGGTGAACCAGATAGAACGTAGCGTGATCTGGCGAACATTGGGAGCCAACAAACCAAACATTGCGGGTGTAACATTTTTAATTATGTGTTATTATGTGCGTAATGTAGAGCAAATAAAATGAATGGTCTACTTACCAAAACAACACTGCTTTCTAAATCCGAAACTCAATGAAGGGCTCAAGCATTTACCCATAATAGCTTCGCTTTAGACGTGTAGCTTCCCTCATCCCTGCCATTCAGTTTACCCCAACCCACGAAGAAAGGAGAAAATCGATCTCCTATCAACAGCCGCCACTCACTTTACGATTGCAATCAACATCTTACAATGCCCATAAAGCCGCACGGACAGTTAGGAATCTCTTGGTCCACTTCTTGACGTCCATCCATTGCTGGACAGCACACAGAAGCGACCACAAAATTAAGCTCATAATTACTAATTGCTCTGACATGGTTTGGTCAATCAGTCAGTGGCGCTGGATTTCGCCCAGATGAGAAGTGAAATACCTACCAAAATTGGGCCCCTTCGACTCGGATCGTGACGGCGCGATGGAGACCTTGAAAAGCACCACTCCTTTGGAGTACTTTTCTCCCATCATCGGCTTGTGAAAGAATCACTTTGTTACACTTTTTCGCGCGTCCCATGTAACAGTTTATTGGCTTTTTATTCGCTCCATCATCGATCGTCGTTGTCGTTCACCTACTGGGTATGATCGTCATTGGAGTGTCGTCGTGGTTACTTTGTTGGGCTACCAGACCAGAGGTAACCGTTTATCAGCGGGGAGGGATCGATTCTCATCGGGTCGCCCCATGTAAGGCCGGGCGGCAATTATTTCCTGATTCAGATTTATTACGGCAATTAAATGCCGTAATGTGGCCGGCCTGGGTTCGGCCTTTCTTGCAATCTGGATGAGACTTTTTCCGCGCACAAAGTAGAACATCGATCGGTGCGCGGAGGAGCTGCTAAATCCAAATGTTGATCAAATTATAAAACTAAATCGATAAAAAATGACATATATCACACTTTTATCCCTCTCGAAGCACATCCAACCGACAACCCTGACCAACTTTTCGAGCTCATCCGCATAGCATCAATCTGGAGTCTGGACATATCGTCAATATTCTTCGACGCCGAATCTGCAGATAAAAATACTCATGGCTAACTTGAACATCCCAATCTTGTCTTAACGATTCACTGCAGATACTAAGTCAAAATATGCCTGATATGCATACGAACTAGACGTGTGTTTTCCACGCCAATGTCAGTTAAGTTGACACGGCGCGCCACTAATCATTTTTTTTTATTTCAAGCCGCCTAACAAAATGTTCCACACCGATGAGAAAATGACAATGATTTGTTTTTCGCCAGTTCTTCATCTTCAACTACCTGTTTAAACCTGATAGCAATAATATGTAGTGTTGGTTTTAAAACGCTTCCTACACTTTTTTTTCTTTTGTGAATCTTATCCATGATCTTATCATTTTTTTTATGATTTTGTAAACGTAAATGATGTATCAGCGTTTCTCAAACTATGGGTCGCGACCCACTGGTGGGTCGCGGGCTGATTTCTAGTGGGTCGTGAAAACTCGGGAAATATTGTAATAATTGTCCTCATTAACTAATAAAATGAAATTCTAAACTATTTCCTTATATACAAATACTATCTTTGAGAATGTACAAGTTTTTTTTCTAGAAATTAGATTTCTTCTAATTTATATTCAAATCACAAGTCTGAGTCTGATAGTACATTGAATATAGAAAACTCTGCATTCTGAAAACAATTCTGAAACTATGAGTTTTCAATCGGAAGGTTTAAGATACTAAAAAGAAATAACTTGGATTTTTGAAAAAAGTGAGCTTGTGTTGTTGCTTGCATTTTGCATTTTCAGTTAGATTTGCTTATAAAGTTCAGCAGTTAGAATTTGAAAAAATATATATTTTTTTAAATAAAGGTGTATGAACGACCTGATTGAAAATTTCAAGAGGACTCATCTAACTATCCAGCAGTAATATAAATTTAAAAACTCTTTTTGATATTTACCTACTCGCCGTCAATATAGAATAGCATTTACAGAATGGGTTTGACTTAATTGTATTATTTCACAACCTTGTTTGATTCGTATTTTAAACTTGCAAACTTATCTCATTTTCTTAATTACAAAGAATTTACTGAAACTAATAACTTGGGCAACTTATCCTTATTTCGACTTCCCAAAGAAAAACGAAAAAAGCACTGTAAAACATTGCAGTTTAAACAACTAAGTTCTACAACTATACTAAGCGGTACAATAATTAATACATTTATCTAGTCAGGCTAAATTAAAAAAAAAATGACGTGTGTTATGAAAAGACATGCTGGTGGGTCGCCAAGTTCTAGAGTAAGGTGGGGCAAAAGTTCGACCTTAGTTGAAAATTCAACCTATTTCAAAAAATCGAAGCAGATAAAAATAAATAAATACTGTGTGGTGATTCTACCATCCATGAGCTAAAATTTTGCTGAACAAAGTTTTGCCAAATGTCTTTTCAATTTTGAGTTACAACACTTTTTGTACGTGTGTGTTTTATTCGAATTCTTGCCCCACCACTGGGGCAAAAATAGTAGTTTTCCGCCAAATTCAGATAAAACAACTTTTTTTTAAACTTTAATCGAATTTTCTCACTAATTCCATCACTCTTAGAGATTATACGTACATTTTGCAGAATTTTAGGTTTATGCCTAAATTTGCCACATGACTCGAACTTTTGCCCCACAATTCGAACTTTTGCCCCACTATGTGTAAAATACGATTTCCAAATCTTTTTTGGAAAAAGTTATACATGCTAGAACATCTTCAAAATATACCTAGTTACGCCCCAAAATAAAATATCGAATTCGGTTTCATTAAAATTTCATTCCATGCGTTGGAAGGGCCATCGCATGTTACAATTTTTTGATCAAAAACCAACATTTTGTCATAACTTCTCAAAATATTGATAAATTTTCATAATTTTTGGAGTGAAAGACTCTTTTTCAAAAAGGATTCGAACAACCTTGACACCCGAAAGAAATAATTTGAATTGAGCTCAAAAACTTCAAAAGAAACTCTTGCCCCACTCGAACTTTTGCCCCACTTCACTCTATAGCAATCAAAAGTGGGTCGCAAGCTGGAAAAGCTTGAGAACCCCTGATGTAAATGATGCAATACTTCGAAGATCCTCGCTATTTTTTAAAGTCCTAAGCCTGTAAGCTTCGTGGCCGTGTGGTTAGCAGCGTCAGTCGTCGAGGCGTTTCGTAAGCTTAGGAGTGTGGGTTCGATTCCCGCTTCAATCGGGGAAAAGTTTTCGTCAAACGGGAAATTCTCCACTGGACCACTACACTGGGTGTTCCATGTGTTGTCCGTTGTCTAGTGTTAGTGATTGTTTCAGTCTGTGCAACCTCTGGTTGAAGACGGTGTAGTGTCTTTTTTTTAAAGCTATTTCCTTCTGTAAATCTTCAACAAAATGCTTGGCGGTATTCTCATGAGGTCCACGAACTCATCCTCCTACATATTCTTGGCATATCTCTTGGAAGATTTCGATGACAATTTTCATATGTACAACATTTTTGGGAGATTTCCGTTGATATTTTTGGTGATATATTTACAATTCCTTCGACAGATTTCCTGATATACTTCAGTTAGCCTAATGGTTGAGGTTTTAAATCGTCTTTCCGATGACTAATAAAACAGTTACTACTTAATATGTAATGTAATACAAAAATTCAGAAATTATCCTCAAGATTCCTCGAGAGATTCAAGTTTTCCACGAATTCCTTAAATTAATTTTTATAAATTTCTGCAGAAATTCCACTAGAGAAACCTCCAGGCATTCACTAAGAATTCTTGAAGAAACCTTGTTACAGTGACTTTTTTTTTTCTTCGAAAACCAGAATTCAGAATTTTTTCTGTAGTTTCTTATAAAAATCCTTCAGAAATTTTTTTTACGGATGTCTTACGAGATTTATTAAAAATATCTCAAAGGTTCCCTTTAGAAATTTATCCAGGGTTTTCTTTAGAAACTCGCTTCAGACATATTTCCAGGAATGTAGGATTTTTTAAAGAAATCCTTTACTGAAATTCATGGAGAAATGCTTGAACTGCTGAAGGAGTTGAATTACTTCGTAAAGTATCCTAAAGATTCTTTCAGGAATTCCTCGATCGTTTCTCTAGAAAAAATCATGCAGAGATTCTTCAATTAATTTTGCCAAACATGTTTAGAGCCGAACATTTTTCAAAAATTTCTTCAGATTTTTTTCAAAGCATTCCTTTGGGAAGTTTTCTTTGAAATCCGTTTTTTTAGAAATTCCTCCAGGGGTTATTTTATTAGAAAATTCAAGACTAGGTCATTTTTTATTATTAGTATTTTCAGGGATTCCAGGAGGATTGCGTATAAATATTAAAATCACGCACCCCGGGTAGAGGTGAAATACTGACGATCAAAACGTGATATTGGTTTGATTAATATAAGAGATAAAAGATTTGAAAATAATATCTGAAAAATGTTCCTGAAACATCTGAACAATATCAAAAATTGATATTTCAAGATCAAACAAATAGCTTGCTGCTATTGGTTAGATCTTACAAGATCTAATTATGATCTGATGATGATGTTCCAGGAGTAAATTTTAGATATTATTTTCAGATCTTTTATCTCTTATATCAATCAAACCAATATCACATTTTGATCTCAATATCAAAATATGCTATTATAGAGCTCTTTTCCTCTACCCGGGACATCTTCAGAGATTCAGGAATTCTTCAGGAAACAAGATGAAAATTTTCGCAGTAATGTCTGCAGAAGCTCCTTCCGAAGTTAATTCATTATTTGCATTCAGTTTTTCAATAGTTTTTTTTCAGAGATTCTTGCAGAAATACATACAGAGATTCTTTCAGTAGTTCCTCTGGGTATTCCTCAATGTGTTTTCCCAGAAATTAATACAGGATTTCTTCCATGAATACTTTCAGGATTTTTGACTTGGCTTCTTAAGGAAATGCAGAAATTTGTGCAGAAATAATCTTTATAGACATTCAAAGAAATGCCTTCGGAAACGACTCATAAGATTTTTCAAGGAAACTTTTTAGAAACTTAAGTATTTATTCTGACATTCTTTTAAGGATTCCCTAAAAAATGCGTTCCCGAATTCCTCCGTCAAAAACTTCCAAAAAATCCTCCATTAAATTGGGTGAAGCATCTTATGCAATATTTCTTAATGAATTCTAACAAAAAAATCCACCAAGGGTTTCTCAAGGAATTTTTCCAGGTACTCCAGTGTTTTTAAACAACTTTTTTTAGGATTCCTGCAGGATTTTCCCTCAGATTCTTCCAGATATTTTTCCAGGGATTTCTTTAAACAATATGCCCAGTGATTTTTATAGGGACCATGTAGAAGATTTATTAACAAATTTCTCCACGGATTCTTTCAGAATTAATCCACGGTTTTTTTTTCTAAACCTCCATCAAAAATTCCTTCGGAAATACCTCCTTCAGTAGTTAAGCAATTTTTTTTAATTTTTTTAGACATCGCTACATGGATTTTTTTAAACATTCCTCAGTGATTCTGTCGCGAATCCTTCCAAGAGTTCCTCTAGGAATTTCTTGATTTTTTTTTTCAAAAATTACTGAAGACATTTTCAGAACGGTTCATTTTTGGGATTGTTCCTGCGGTTCCTTCAAAAATATCACCTGGGATTCCTTCAGAGATTCCTCCAGTAATTCTTTCAGGTATTCTTCCATACATTTTACAGTAGTATCTCATGAAATTACACAAAAATACGGTTTAAAATTATTCAAAAATGTTCTGAAGGAATATATAAAGGAATACTTGGAGCTACCTCTCGAGATTCCATGTATTTTTTTAATGTATTGAAGAGATTCCTGAGCAAAATTCTCTGATGCAATTTCTGAAATAATCTTTGAAGAGAATTTCATGGAGAATTTCTGAAGGAGCTATTTGAGATGGATCTGGAGTAATTCCTAGAAGAATTAAAAAAAAAACTTTTGGAGGAATTCAAGAAAAAAAATACTGAAGTTTTTGGAAAAAATGCCTGAAGGAATTTCTTAACGGCAACCTTGAGGATTTTCTGAAGCAATCTTTTAAGAAATTTCTAAAGGAATCCTTGAAAAAAAAAATCTGCAGGAGAAATTGCAGACAAAGCCAATACCGTCTACCTCCGTTGGTTTGACCGCATCTAATCCGAACTCTTTTTAATTTGGCCCACGCTTGTCTACACATCGTACAAATTTGAAATGGTTCATACGTCATTCTGCTAATGGAACGGGGTGAAACGGAAGCAGAATCAAAACAAAACATCAAATAAGGTTGCCAGCAGTGTGCTTTACCGTCACCCACAGTGTTGCTAGAAAATTAAACTAAATACAAACCCCGTTGGTTTGCATGAGGTGTCGTTCAAACCAACGGGGGTAGACGGTAGATGAATTCTTGAATAAATCGCCATAAAATCTAAAGGGATTGCTGAAGGATGCTTCTGGATGAATTGTTGAAATATTTTCCTGCAATAAGTCTTCTGCAAAGTGATCCTTAACCGGATACAGGAGAAGATTGACGCAACTCTCCGATGGCAGCAAGCAGCATTCCGTGCCGGACGATCCTGTGTGGACTCCGTATCATTCTGGAGCAAATCAGTGAATTCCAAAAGTCTCTCTATCTGGTGTTCATTGATAACGGAAAAGCTTTCGACCGTCTCAATCACATGTGGGAAGCCCTCAGGCGCTAGGGTCTCCCTGAGAAAATCATCGGCCTCATTAAAGCACAGTACATGGCATTTTCGTGCACAACTGCACAACGGTGTTTTGTCCGATCCGGGTCGTTGCTGGAGTGAGGCAAGGATGTATACTATCACCGCTACTGTTCCTCATCGTAGTCGACGAGATCCTGGTAGGGTAGGTGCTATTGACCGTAAACCAAATCGTGGATTACTGTGGCAACCCATTACCATGGAGCACCTAAATGACTTCGAACTGGCTGATGACGTTGCTCTACTAGCTCAACGGCGCTCTGATACGCAGAGCAAGCTCGATGATCTTGCCAATTGCTCTTCAGCGGCAGGTCTTACCATCAAAGTCAACAAGACCAAATCATTGGATGTAAACACGGTCAACCCTTCCAGCTTTACGGTAGCTGGGAGAATGTTGAAAGCTTCCAATATCTTGGTAGCCAAATGGCGGCCGATGCACAGTGGTACCGCCATAGGCCAAAATCGAAAAAAATATTTTCTAATTAATGAGTTTGTATATTTTTTTTATAAATCAATGATGTTCCCAAGAATGCAGAAAACCCATTTTTATGTATGTTTCTGTTGCATATTTTGCGTGAGAGCGTGGGTATTGTTATGCAATTTGACATTTTCAAAATTTGCCGAAAAATTACATTAGTTTTGAGTTGTACACCGCGACTTCGTATAACAAAACCAAGTGGATTTTCCAATGTTTTCCAACGCAGAAAATCAGAATACATGTTCAAAGCACCAAAAAGTGGAAATGGATGTTTTTGGACTAATGGGGCTGTGAGTAATAGGTACATCATTTTACCTTTAGAATATATACACAGCCACAGGTCAAGGCGATGGCTGGCAATCGCCCAGGATGGAAATCTTTCAATTCGGCCCTCTGCACCACCGAGGGTGCCCATGACTGAAAGTAAGTAAGTATTGTTGAATGTGTATTATGTTCCAATCAGACAACCCTCATATCGAGACGACCTTTATGTAATATAGATACACCGTGATTGTGTGTTGTCGAATGTTGTTATTGTTATTGTAAATATAGTGAATAAATCAGTCGTTCGAGTACTGTTAAAAAGTACACCGGTGTTTTGCTTTCGTCCCGGTCCGTGAATTCCGTCCGCCGTTGATTTTCCGTCCGCTGTTGAAGTTGTCCACTGTGCGATATTTCCAACAAGTATGTGCGCTTATAACGTATAACGTAACATCAGTAATCGCACGCTCCCATATTCACCCTATTAAAAAAAACGATTACGGCAGCGATTGATTCCGTTCTTTTTGTTTTAATGAGTGCTCACTTCTAACAAAAAAAATACAAAAATAAGAAACAAAACAATCAGCGCTTAAACCTTTGTTTTTCGTAGGGTGAAAATGGTAGCCACATGCTTAATAACCAATACCTATGCATAATTTTTGGAAGAGTAAAATTTTGTCCACGATATCGATTCTATCACTCCTATGTGTGGCAGCGGACACTACATTGTTGGCAAGATGCGAAATAACCGAAGAAGACGCCACCCATTCCGATAGGAGAATGGATCGAGGAAAAACGTTAAAAAGCAATGCATACGGTTGGTAGCAGCGCACCGTAATTATTATAGTTACCAGAGGGACCAGCCAGCCAGCATAGCAGTCGCCGCGGCCCTGTCCGTACCACATCAAATCGATCGTCTCTTCGCACTTTACCGTAGTGACCCAGAGCTGGGTCCGTGCGGCCCAAGGTCCATCCATGCAGGAGAGGGCTGTGCGCTCGCGGGGAGGAATGCCACTAACCCAAATCACGGCTAATTGCGTCAATCTTGTGAAGATAGGCATTTCTTTGCATTAGATAGAGAGATGGCCGAAACAATGGCTGGCCGTCCAACCAACAGCGAGCGATAGATGGAGCACTCTCGCTGTTCTTCCTGGTCCACCCTCGCTGCTGCCCTGAAGACGACGACGACGCGTCGCTGGCTGTGTAGTGGCAATTACTGGCTCATGCTTTGATTTAACTTTGCTCTGGGAACCAGCATTGTGCCACGGGATGCTGAATGGTGTTTGGTCTGCACTGGATTCTCCCACTAACCAGATTACCCCGAAAGAAAGATAAACAAAGGGCAGTAGGTTTTTTCGACGGAAGATTAATTGAACTCCACATACATACCTACCTTTTTCTGTTGTTGAAGAATCAACTTCATTGACTTCGGGCTTCCATCCCAATATACTTGTTACTTGAAATTACAAAATGAGGCTACGTCAAATATCTCTGCACAGTAGTTCTTTTGTCTTATCTCTGTGAAATTACTGCAAATTTTAGTACCACGAATTCATTCCCCTGATTATCTCATTTCCCCAAACAACAGGCAGAGGAGTTATTGATCCCAAGATTTCTAGGTAATCATTCATGTACTTAATGAAATTGGGGAAAATGGCCCAAAGTTGTTAATTCCAAGCTGTTCTATGGTCGCATTAAATAGGCTGCCCTGTACGCTGCAAATCTCAGCTGCAGAAGACAACCTCCCGATAGGGAGAGCTCGCTGTCGTACTGCCTAGTATTCCCCTTTCGCATTTCTGGAGTGTGCTCTTGACGCAGTGCAGCCGCGGTGGGAGATGGACGACGACGACGACGACGACTTGAAGCTGCTTCACGGTCCCGTTACAAGTAAAAACATTGCGCGGCCGTGGATGCGCGAGCTTTCTTCCCTAGTGGCGCATAAGTGATGAATAAACTTTCCAGGCTAAATTGAAGCAATGGGACCTCGGCTCGGGATGGATGCTTGCGTGCTGGCTGTTGTTGGAAAATTAGCACATTATTTGCTAACAACTTCTTCAGCCGGGGCGTCGAGAGTCGAGAGTCATCCAGCAGTGGATTGGAGGAATGTGGCAAGTTTATAAATGATGATTCGATGCTTTAGTGAGTACTTCTCTGGATAACCTACTTTGCGTTAATCACGTTTTCTTGTGGATAATAGAAAGACAGTTCCAGTTACATACATCTTAAACGTTCGACGTGGTGTAACCGATCAAGCACAAGCCAACTGGGTCAATCGAGGTAAAATAAGCTGTAACTCGTTCCACTTCACATTCTTCGTATCTGGGGTCGTCTGCCCCCAAAAATTTGAAACTATCGCTGAGGGCCCCTTCGTCCTTCAGTCACGCTCCACCTGGTCCGCCCATCGTGCTCTCTGCGCTCCACGCCTACTTCTGCCAACCGGATCAGTTGCAAACACCAACTTCGCAGGGTTGTTGTCCGGCATTCTTGCAACATGTCCAGCCCACCGTATCCTTCCGGCTCTGGCCACCTTCTGGATGCTGGGTTCGCCGTAAAGTGCTGCGAGCTCGTGGTTCATCCTTCTCCGCCACACACCGTTCTCCTACACACCGCCGAAGATCGTCCTTAGCACGCGTCGCTCGAAAACTCCGAGTGCTTGCAGGTCCTCCTCGAGCAGGGTCCAATGGTCCATATTTCGTGCCCGTAGAGGACCACCGACCTTATTAGCATTTTGGTGTATTTGGTGCGTAGGTGAATCTTTTTAGACCTCAGCTTCTTCTGGAGCCCGTAGTAGGCCCGACTTTCGCTGATGATGCGCCTTCGAATTTCACGGCTTACGTTGTTGTCAGCCATCAGTAAGGATCAGAGGTAGACGAATTCCTCCACCACCTCGAAGGTATCCCCGTCTATCGTAACATTACTATCCAGACGGATCCTGTCGTGCTCTGTTCCGCCTAATAGCATGTACTTTGTTTTGAAGGCATTCACCACCAGTCCGATCTTTGCTGCTTCTCGTTTCAGGTGGGTGTACAGCTCTGCCACCGTTCCAAATGTTCTGGCGATAATGTCCATGTCGTCCGCAAAGAACATAAATTTACCAGATTTTGTGAAAATCGTTCCCCGATTATTGAGCCCGGCTCGTCGCATCACATCTTCCAGAGCGATGTTGAAGATTAGGCATGAGAGTCCATCACCTTGTCGCAGGCCTCGGCGAGATTCGAATCAACTGGATAACTCATCCGAAACCCTTACACATTTTGGCACACCGTCCATCGTTTCTTTAATCAGTCTAATCAGCTTCCCTGGAAAGCCGTTTTCATCCATGATTCTCCATTAGCTCTGTGCGGGCGCCAATGTCGTATCCCAAGTAACACACATGTTATATATAAGTTACGACAGCGCAAGTTTTGGTTGTATAGAAGTTAATTTTACGTAATTCTAACGTTGTGTTAAAATAACGTCGAATAAACTTCTATACAACCAAAACTTGCGCTGTCGTAACTAATATATATAACATGTGTGTTGCTTGGGATGCCGCTTTGAAGTTTATGAAAAGGTTATGCGTTGGGACCTGATATTCACGGCATTTCTGGAGGATTTGCCGTACGGTGCAGATTTGGTTTGTTGTCGACCAACCGTCGATGAAGCCAGCTTGATAAATTCCCACGAACTCAATCGTTTTAGGTGACAGACGATGGAAGATGATCTGGTATAGCACTTTGTAGGCAGCATTAAAAATAGTGATCGCTCTGGTGTTCTCACATTCCACTCCTCCGGTAGCTGTTTGGTTTCCCAGATCCTGACTTCCAACTGGTGCAGACAGGTGGCCAACTTTCTGGGCCCATCTTGATGAGTTCAGCTGCGATACCATACTTACCAACTGCTTTGTTGGTTTTGTGCTGATGGATGGCATCCTTAACTTCCCTCAGCGTGGGAGTTGGTTTATTTCCGTCCTCCGCTGCACTGGTGTAGTCGTTTCCTCCGTTGCCGTGGTCCCCCGTGCCAAAGTTCTCCACGCCATTCAGGTGCTGATCGAAGTGCTGCTTCCACCTTTCGATAACCTCACGTCCGTCCGTCAAGAGGCCTCCGTCCTTATCCCCGCACGTTTCGGCTCGTGGGACGAAGCCGTTGCGGGATGCATTGAGCTTACACAGCAAAAAAATATGAAAGTTAAGCAGCACGTAAATTGAAGATCAACTGAAATTTGCGGCAGAAAAATGTAAATCATAAACATTAACCGTCAACCGAGCAGCCCGCTGCTGGTCAGACGGTTTGTTTACAGATTTTAAAACATATTCGCTTTAAATTTACATGCATCTACTATAAATCATGCCAGCCACTCTCCGTCATCAGCTACCAGCCCTTGTCTCTCTCAGTACTCTCTACAGCAGCCAGAGCATGTCGGGAATGCGTGCATTATGGTAGAAGGAGTTTAACTTTGACTGTCTGCTATTCAACAAGCTGAGATAGCCGAGAGAGCTCAGGCGTGCTACTCACACCCCAAGGATCTGAATTCAATTCTCGCTTGGAGTTCAATTTTTCGTTATATTTTCTAACAGATATCTGCAATGTAATTTTAAGATCGCACAAAAATTTACGTCATATATGACGGGGTCCTTTTGTTACATTCGATCCGCCATAATTTTACAGGTTTTTTTTGAACTGTGTATGGTAGAACTTCTGTGTTTCTTGGAAACGGCACAACAGTTCTATTTCTTCGCACTCCGCTTCTTCCAGGCGGCGCTTTTTCTCCTGAAAGAGACGAGTCTGCTTTTTCCGCTTCTGTTTGTAACGTTCCACGTTCTGTCGGGTCCCTTGCTGCAGCATTGCCGCCCGTGCTGCGTTCTTCTCCTTCAAAACAGTTCTGCACTCTTCGTCGAACCTCAAGGTTGTACCGTGGCGGTCGCCGATACCGTACATTGTTGATGACGAAGAGTTTTGGGAGCAGTTTGACCATCACTAGATAGTGGTTGGAGTCGATGTTGTCGCCACGATAGGTCCTGACGTTGAAAATGTCGGAGAAGTGCCGTCCATCAATCAGAACGTGGTCGATTTGAGATTCCGTCTGCTGTGGTGATCTCCAGGTGTAACGGTAAGATGTGCTGTGTTGAAAAAAAGAGCTACGCATGGCCATGTTTTGGAGGCGGCGAAATAAATGAGTCGTAGGCTGTTTTCGTTCGTCTGTTGGTGGGCGCTGAACGTCGGTCTGAATTTCTCCTCCTGGCCTACCTGAGCGTTAAATCTCCTATGATGATCTTGACGTCGAGGCTTGGGCAGCGGTCATACTCGCGTTCGAGCTGCGCGTAAAATGCGTCCTTGTCATCATCTGTGCTTCCAGAGTATGGGCTGTGCACGTTTATTATGCTGAACTTGAAGAATATTTATTTGTCAATCGGCCACCAACCAATCACGCGCTTCTGCATATCACCCGTCACGATGAAAGCTTTTCCCAGCTGGCGTGTGTTGCCGCAACTCTAGTAGATGGTAGGTATCATTGCCTTTAAACGTTCGCACCATGGATCCTATCCAACACACCTCCTGCAGCGCTACGATGCCGAACCCGCGGTCCTTCAGTAGATCAGAGAGTTAGCGGGTGCTCCCAATGAAGTTGAGAGATCAGCAGTTCCACGTACCGAGTTTCCAAGTCCTTTTTGTTCGCTGGGGTCGTTGCCGTTGGTCTCGGTTCGTATTATTCTGTTGCTGATTTTCCGTTACAATGTTTTTACAGCTGGCTCCTAGGGCCTGACACCATCTTCCTATTTTCCGGAGGACCACAGTTTACAGTTTAGTTTAGAGTTCTTCTCTGGCACTCGGACGTTGATCAGTCGTCCCTAACATGGGGAGCAGACGCTTTTGTGAGCTGCTCCTCCTGGAGAACAGACACTCAGGTTTGCAGTCCATTACCATGGAGCACCTAAATGACTTCGAATTGGCTGATGACGTTGCTCTTCTAGCTCAACGGCACTCTGATATGCAGAGCAAGCGCGATGATCTTGCCAATCGCTCCTCAACGGCAGCAAAACCAAATCGTTGAATGTAAACACGGTCAACCCTTCCAGCTTTACGGTAGCTGGGCAATCAGTGGAGAATGATGAAAGCTTCCAATATCCAATATCCGCCAAATGGCAGCCGATGGCGGCACCAAGATCAACATAGGTGCACGGATCAAGAAGGCGAGGGCTGCTTTTGCGAGTTCAAGAAATATGTGGAAAAAACAACAGGTCTTCATCAGTAGATGCCTGCGGTATATAATTCGTGCAATTGGATCTCCAACGTGGAGCTCCATCGTCGATGTCATCAAAAGCCGATAGCGACAGAAACTCGGGAGCGAAAGTGGAGGTGGGTCGGCCACGCTCTACGCAGGGGCGGAAGCGAAGTGTGCAAGCAGGCGTTAGATTGGAACCCAGCAGGACATCGCAGCAGAGGCAGACCCAGAGGCTCATGGCGGCGCAGCCTCAACAACGAAGTCAAGCAAGTCGACAGAAATTTGACCTGGCCACAGGTCAAGGCGATGGCTGACAATCGCCTAGGATGGAGATCTTTCAATTCGGCCCTCTGCACCACCGTGGGGGCCCAGGACTGAAAGTAAGTAAGTACTCGTTACTGAGGATGGGGTCTGAGTTTCTGTACCAGATCCCGAAAAACTATTTTCAGAATATTGCTGTTAGAAATCGACTAAAATCTTGACTCTATAGATTAACAGATCACTCTGTTTAAAGCCAAGTACTAATTACAGTTTGCCCCTGAGGAAGATACTATCCCCGTGTCGAAACGTCGGATGAATAATAAAACTCGTTTTTTGAACCCTAAGCGCTGATTTCTTCACCCTGGCTTAACCGTTAAACCTGGTTTAACTATATGGGTAAGCCTGGCTGCGTAGCCGTTAATCTATAGAGTATTTTCAGAATCACGCACTTATTTACGAAACAGACACCGGAAAGAAGAGTATAGCTGTTACTGTGGACTGAGGCTGAGCCTACCCATCGATGTCTATCGATTAGTCTTGAAGCACACATAAGGGTAAATACGTTGCACAGGGTTTTCAGAAAATTAAGCGTCGTGCTGAATGAAAATGATGCGTTCAATGACGGATACAGAGAAAGTTCGTTATTCAGCTATCACAACACAACACATGTTGTGGTTTAAACCAAGAATCTCGATAGGGCTTTAGGAGCCTATTCCTCCAGAAGTCCCTCGAGAATATCCCCAGGAGTTCTTTAGGAATTCCTTCATGAGGACCATGAGATCTCTTCAAGGATATCCTTGGAAATTTCTCCAGGAGATCCCTGAGAATATCTCAAATAATTCAGCGGTAATTTATCCAGGACTTCCTTGGAAATTTCCCCAGGAGCCCTTCGGCATTTTTTCCAGAAGCTACCTGAGAATTCACCCAGCATTTCAGGAAATCCCTATAGGAGTTGAAGTTTTTTTTTCTCCAGGAGTTCTTCTATAACACCTCCAGGAGTTCTTCGAGTAGATCCTCGGGGATTTCTCCACATGTTCCTTAGAAATTCTCAAAGAGTTCCTCGGAAATTTTTGCAGGAAGTCCTAGGGAATACCCTTATTAATTTTACGGGAGTACCTCCAGGTGTTCTCCTGGAATACCTCCAATAGTTCCTCGAGAACTAATCGAGGATATCCTCGGAAGTTCCTCCAGGAGTTCCTCAGGAATTCCTCAAGGAATTCCACGGGGATACCTTTAGTAGTTCTTCGGAAATTCCCTCGGAATGATTTCTAGGACTTCCTCGGGCATTTCTTCAGAAGTTCCTCGGCAATATTCCCAGGAGATTCCTAGCAACTTTTCCAAAAAATGGGAAATGTCTCAAGGAGTTCTCTGGGAATTTCTAAAGGAGTTCCTCGACCTCCAGGAGGTCCACGGGAATTCCTCTACGAGTTCCACGGCAAGTCCCCAAGGAACTCCTGGAGGAATTCCCGAAGAGTTCGTGGAAAAAATCCCGAGGAGTTCCTGGAGGAACTCCCGATGACTTTCTGGAGGAAGTTCCGTGGAACTCCTGGAGGAATTCTTAAAGAACTCCAGAAGGAATTTTTAAGGAACTTCTAAAGAAATTCCCGAGGAACTCCTGGAGGAATTCATGAGGAGCTCCTAGATAAATTCCCGAGGAACTCCTGGAGGACTTCTTGGGGAACTCCTGGGGAAATTCGCGAGGAGCTCGTGGAAAGGAATAATATTTAAAGATGTTCTTGTTGGTATCGACGGAGAAATGCATGGGGAGGATTTTTTGCAGAAGTTTCTTGGGAGTTGCTTAAAGATTTCCTCAGGAATTCCATGAGAATTCTTCAATATGTTGCTTGAAAATTTTAGGAGTGTGTCGGGAAACCTCTATTATGCCTTGGGAATTCCTCCAGGAGTTCTCCGATTATTTATCCAGGAGTTCCCCGGGGATTTTTCCAGAAGTTCTGCGGGAATTTCTACGGCAGTTCTTACCTCAGGAGGAATTCCACAGGAACTGCAAGAGAAAAACTTCTGTGTAACTCTTGTAGGAATTCCTGGGGAACTCATGGAGGGATTCACGGTCTCGGTTTCAGAAGAAATTCATCTGTGAACTCTCTGACTGAGTAGGCTAGACTCATCACCGGGTGAAAGTAAAATAGAATGCGACAAATGACCGGTTAGACCATCGAAGCAAACCGGATGCCAGGCTTTATCAGAATCGCAGGAGTGGTTGTGGCACCAATACCGGTAGGGCCGTAATGAGAGAAAAAGATGTCTGCCGGAACTAAGCGTGATTGCGGTTCAGGCAAAAAATGTATCTTAACAGTGTGTGTAGAATCGTCGGTATGGTAGTTATATAACAAAGAACTCAGTGGTGATGGCGATGATTGACGAAAGAGTAACACATTAACATCAGGAGCTGGAGGATTCGTTATGATGGGAGCCAAAGGGCTCGTGCAAGGTAAATTTAATGGAAGGTACTAGCATATAAGCAGTAAGTGGACGCGGGGAGAGGTTTATGGCGGGGGTGTTAAGTTGATTGCTGGCGAGTTTGTTTACACTCTACTCTATCGGTTTCTGTGAGGTTGCTAGGGTTGCTAGGGGTTGTTATTTACTTCAAAACAAGTGAAAAAATTTCCGCAGTGGCAGAGCAGGAGCTTGTTGTCGAGCTTTTTGTAGAATTGCAAGCTAATTATTGTGATAAATTCAACGCCATACACTCAACTATAGCCATACGCATGCCGAATATTTACTGCTTAAAGTTTAAAGAAAAACCCACACATCCGAATCTTGAGGAAAGGCGTGATGGTGTACCTTCGGCAGCAGTTGGGAATTTTACCCGGAGGCCTTATGTGTTACAAATTGTTGCCAAGATTACTCGTCAGGGTTTCAGAGAAGTTTCGCACGGGACGGGTAATATTTCTCTAGTCTAGAGCATTGGGGTTATTGCATTATTTCGATGCAATAAATTAGGACACAAGCTCGTTGGTTGAAATCACCATAAAGTGACCTTTTGGGTCATGGCTTGCTATCATTGATAAACTTCCAAATCAAAACAAACTTGCCAGCTATCATTCCAAATTCCACTATGGCGGATTGCATGATTTAGCATATTGGATTACCTTCCTTTTACTTACCTTGGGCTCGTGTAAATTGTAATAAATCGAAAGCGGTGCAATACTTGCTACTCTGACTTCCAATTGCTTACAACAACCAGTTTTGTGGTGAACCAATTCCAGTTTCTTGGAGCTTATCTTCACCTCCGAAACGCGATCGAGTGGGCAACAATCAACTCCATTTCTTCATCATTCCATAATATAAAGGCCCAGGAGACAACTTGTGGAACTCCTGTGATTATGCGAAAGCACATATTTTGTTTTAGGATTCAATGCCGTCATGAAGGTAGGCTAATTATATTATCCACATGATCATCCAATTCAAATACATACAATTTTTACAACAAATTTAACAGGTTATGAATTAGGGCGAAACTGGAAGCATTTTCTCATTTTTTCGGTTTTTGATTTTTTACTAAATAACGAAGCAATATTTTAAAAATCCGTTTCGTGCACATGTAGAGTATGGATCAAGGTATCTTCTGAATTTTTTTGAGGTGGAAAATGTTTTCCATTTCGTCAAAAACCATTTTTTTGTGAAATTTTGTTCAAAAATGGTTTCTGCAAAAGTGTAGAATTAGCATCTAAGTTAAAATACACAAAAATAAAAACTAAAAAAAAGGTTTCTGCAAAAACGAAAAACATTTTCCACTATAAAAAAAATCAGTAGGTACCTTGATCCATACTCTACATGTGCACGAAAACCGATTTTGAAAATATTGCATCGTTATTTAATAAAAAATCATAAACCAAAAAGTTAGGAAATGCTTCCAGTTTCACCTTAATGACATAGGTCATACCTACAAGATCCGTAGTTTTTTTTTTTACAATCGCTTCAACTAGTTGTTTAATGTTTTTAATGGTTTAGATCATTTGACTATTAAATCATGAAGATTTCCCTGCATTACCAAACCCTGGTGAAATAACTCACAGTAAGAAAACCCAAACTAACCCCAGCCCAAAGTGAATCATCTCGAACGTTTTGTTGCACCTCGCGGCTTACAGCAACTCCCATGCATCATCCTCATCATGCTGCTCGGATCGGGCGAGAAGGTGCGCACGAGATCCTTCCAAAGTGATAAGGAAAATGAAATTCCCGGTCCGCTTAAATCATCTGTTTATAGTCGAGAAGAATTCATAGCGGTCTGGTGCAAAAAAAAAAAAACTACAGCTCGCACAGAGATTGTGAACTGATTAGGGTGTAAGGTCTGGACTTCATAGCTAAAGAATGCAGCCTCCGATAGAAGCGTCTAGGTGCCGGAGTGGGTAGAGGAAAACTAATAAAAAATTGCGCTAAGTCTCATCACAGCTTGTGCTGCTCTTAGATTATGTGCCGAATGGCTCGATCAAAAGCTAAAGGAAGTAAATATTTATAAACACATATAATTTTGAGACCCACCAGTCAAAGTAAATATTAATCACGAGATAGCGGAGAATAATTTCAGTTTGTTTGATGATAACTTTTACCAGAGATGATCCAGAACTAATGTAAGCTCTTACCGTAATGCAGGGTGGCATTGATCTCGGATGGCTCTATAATAAATGAAAACACACAATTTTGTCACTGCAAGACGTTTTTGTAAACTTTACATGTGAATGACCTAAACTGATCAACGTTACGGCGCGTTAGGGTGTCCTGAAGTTCTAAACAGATAAAAACCTTCAAATTACCAAGCATTTGCCTATACAAGTAGAAGCCGAAAGCGAAATGGGCGAAAGCCTTGGCCAAGCTCATTCTGATTCAATATGAATAAACATGTGTTTGACCATACATTAAACATAAGCTTGACTGGGCCTCGATCAAGTCCACTAGCAAACCAGCCAGCGATGGATGACTCCAGCTCAGAAGAGACGACGAAATCGTGGTGTAGATCGGTGACCTGCTGTTGCTGTGAATAGACGAAACACAAACAACGCAGCAGCAGCAGCAACAGCGGCAGCATCTATCTAAATATGTTTCTCTCGAAGAAGAAAGCACGCTGCGCCCGAGTAAATGAACGACCTTCTCATATCCTTTGCCCATTATCGAGTTATGTTGTGCCCCTCACTTTCCTAGCATCAATAGCGCAAATTGCACATCTATGTTGGCTCCGCTCTAACCATTCCCCACTGCCAGCTCCAAAACCCTACCGCACACGTTAGGGGTTTGTTGGGCTCAACTTTGATATTTTCCCGACCTCTTTCGCACAGCTTGGTTGGTTGGTCGTCGTCATCGTTGGAATGAGGCCTGGAAATAGAGTTGCTCTTTGAAACAGGTTCGCAAACTTTTTTTTTTCTCTCGTTTACGATGAGAATGTGCAAAATGTGCCATCTTCCTCCATTAGAGAACGGAGATAGGAGTTCTCAGTTCGTTGTTCAAGAAGCATTGGAAGAGATGGTTATGATGTCGAGAATACTGGGGGTTCAGTTTTTCTTCCATGGATTTATTCGAACTGAATAACCACTTCCAAAAGTCACTGATACATTGAATTTCTTTCAAACATTGTTTACAATTCCTTGTACAATACCTAGAGCTTTTTTTGTTAAGTTGTAACGTTTGTAGAGTAGTTGTTGCATATGTAAAATAGTTTTAAGAATTCTCCATGAATTGAAGAATGAAATTCATGGGAAATTCTTCGATTGTTGCATGGAGTGTGTTACGTTTGCATATGGTCCTCAAATCTTAATTAGCATTTGTAGTGCTCAGGTCATTTCGGGCCACAATCAAGTTCAAGACAAGCAAACCGTCCCCTAGCACGGACGTCACTAACACTGCGAACAAAAAGCCAGAAAAAATACGATCACAGGATGGACCAAGAACAATTATGAAATCTCGTCAACCTGGGATGAGACTTCGATATCCATTTGGATAACAGGATACAATGTATGTTGCGTTGTGCATTTGTAATGTTCCATTTTGTTTTTCGTACACAAATGCCCGAATGTGGGACGGTGTACATTTGTAGGGTTCCAAAATATTTTTTACATTGGCGCCTAACCCTGAGTAAAGGAAAAGATCTCAATAATATCATATTTTGATATGGCGATCAAAAAGTGATAATGGTTTGATTGATATAAGAGATAAAAGTATTGAAAATATTTCGTAGAAATCTCAGTCTTAATTTACGACGATTTATTTTATTCTACCCGATGTTTCGGCCATGGGTTTTGGCCTTTTTCAAGGGAAAAATTGTCTATCGTCCTTGTCCTTGATACAATTTGCATTTGCATTTGTCAATTTATCCGGGTCTTTGCTTTTTTGTACAATTTTAGGGTAATTTAAATGATAATTTTGATCAGAGTTTTGCTTACACATATAACGACTGATTTAAAATTCACCATTTTAAAACAGTCGTTATATGTGTAAGCAAAACTCTGATCAAAATTATCATTTTAATTACCCTAAAATTGTACAAAAAAGCAATGACCCGGATAAATTGACAAATGCAAATTGTATCAAGGACAAGGACGATAGACAATTTTTCCCTTGAAAAAGGCCAAAACCCATGGCCGAAACGTCGGGTAGAATAAAATAAATCGTCGTAAATTAAGACTGAGATAGCCGTTTCTACGCAATAAGATCCAGTTCCAGTCGAAAAATCCCAAATCAATGTATTGAAAATAATACAAGTCGGACTCGATTATCCAGAGTAAGGTTCTATAGCTTTCCATACATTTATCTGTGGAACGGAATGTTGCAGGAAGCTAAAATTTGGACATTAACAAACATTGTTTAAAATCAGTTAAAATTTCAGCTTCGTACTGCATTCCGTTCCCCAGGTTTGGAATGTTTGGACAGCTCCAGAACCCGACTCCGGATAATCGAGTCGGACCTGTATATAAAATTTACTCCTGGAACATCATCATCATATCATGTTTAGCTCTTGTAAAATCTAACCAAAAGCAGCAAGCTATTCGTTTGATCTTCTAAAATCAAATGTTGCTATTGGTCAGATATTCCAGGATCATTTTTTATATTATTTTCAGATCTGTTATCTCTTATGTCGACCAAACCACTATCACTTTTTGATCGTCAGTACTTGACCTCTATCCGGGACGTTTCGTTTAACTTCATTTGTAATATTGGCGCTCAACATGGGACATTTATGTTCGAGAAACAAAATCAAACATTACAAATGCGCAACACAACAAACATTGTACCCTGTTATCCAAATTGTTAACGATATCCCATCCCAGGATATACGAGTCGAACACTACAAATGAATCGTGCCTCACGTTGGTTGGGCAAGATATTCCCGTAAAAGTCAATAACGAAACCCACTAACACATCTGTGTTAGTTATGAAAAGTTGGTGATTTTACTCTAGAATGTTATTATTTATGCGAAATGTGTAGTTTTATTAGTTTGGGCGTGTCTAAACGCTGTAAAACTACAAGGGGTGGCCAAAATGTTTGGGATAGGCAACTGTTTTTTCTCTCTCAAAAAATTTAACAAGCTGTAACTTTTCATTCAGTGCATCAAAAATTCTCAAATTCTGGCTGTTGTTCAACCTATCATATGTGCATCATTGGTACAAATTTGAGCTCGATTGGGTAATCTTTCGCGAAGCTAGAACCGTTCTCGTAAAACACTATTTTTTAGAGAACTTATTTTTGAACTGTTATATTTTGGAAAACAGTAAACTGAATTTAATAAATTTTTGAACGTTTTTCAACAATATACTAATGCATGAAAAGGCTTTAAAACATAGGTTCTTTTTAAACGTTGAAAAAAGTTGTGATGGATTGACACTTTTTGGATCTGTCTTGAAAAATCGTATTTTTTTTTACATCAATGTGATTAATTTTAAGTTTCGATTTCCAAAGATTTTCTACTTCTGTTCTCAAAATATCTATAATTAGAGCCAATTTGGATTAAAGGAAGAACACATTTAGTAATTTTTGTGTGATATTTTAAATTTGAGCTATTTTCCTCTATATGAGTGAAAATGTCAAACCACTATAACTTTATTCGTCGTCAGAAATTATAACGTCGAAATAATTATCAATACAGGTCGGACTCGATTATCCGGAGACTTGATTATCCGGGGTTCGATTATCCGGAATTTTAGACTCGATTATCCGGAGTATTTTTATTGAGATTTTTTTTTTGATCTTTATTGCAGAAATTCAAAATCGTTCAATATTATAATACTGTGCTGACCCGATTTTGGGAGGTCTCGATTGCGTTTTCTACAGATATTCTCGATTTTCTGATCCGATTGTGTTGTATTTTTTTTTAACAAGCAAAAGTGTTTTACATTCGGCATACCGTTTTACAATCAATCTTAATATCAGTTGATATGTTTTGGAATCATATACAAATTACGTAACAAACAAATCTCAAGTTATATTTGAAAATGGCCAATCCATTTAAAATAACGTTTCAGCTGACTATGCTGACTATGCGACTGTTTTCAAAATATAGTTTACGGTAACAGACGTCAATCCAGGAATTTCCCAAACAATGCCTGTAGAGATTCCTTCGGATATTACTGCTGGGATTCCTTTAGAATTTCAATGGAAAAAATCTCCAGAGATTTTTTCCATTGAAATTCTAAAATCCATTGAATTATTCCAGGAGCTTCTTTTCCTTGGATTTCTGCAGAGTTTCTGCCATATATTCCTCAGGATATTTTTAGGGATTTCTCCAGGAACTGCTATATACCCGTGCAGGAGAGAATAGGTGTAGAATATTAACTGAGATATGCAAAACCTAAATCAATAAATGGTGCGTGTTTTATAATTCAATAAAACCTCAAGCAGTCCTCAATACCAAACTAATAACTCGTTGAGGTATTTTTGTCGATGACTCAATACCTTGACCAACTATAGTAGAATCTAAAACTGGTCTCATACCTCTTAAAAAGCGTGTTTTCACGATTTGGAATCAATTTTTCAAAATTGGGACCAAATCTTCAAAGCAACCACCGATAAACGCCTAAAAGTATGCAATGCCCATGTACACAGAACTGTCAATATTATGCTGCACAAAAAGTGACCCATAATTGTGTGATTTTCGGTGTTCCTTGGCACAATAATGAGTCACTTAAATTTTGCCTGAAATAAGCTGTAATTAGCTGCAGTCACATGAATTTCTACATTTAGAACGTTAATTATACCTTTGTTCTGGTGACGATACCATTTTGCACTTGAAAATCACTGAAACTCGCTTTTACAGAGCTTACGAAAGCAGCCCACACACTTTCCGATATTCACAATCGAAGCGTTACTTTGACAGATGGTTTTGCGCCGATCGAAAAAATATCGAAAATATGTATGTTTGGACGTATAAGCCCGTGTGCGATACGTTAAGTGACACAAAACAAATCAACTTATAAACTAAAAATGATAATGGCTAACAAAAGCTTGCAATTAATTAGTATTTATCTATTAAAGTGAAAAGTGACTAATAATTGTGTGTGACCCATAATTGTGCAATGACTGTACGAACCAGATGACGTAAACAGTTTAAGATCATTGCGACGCTTAAGAGTTCTTAGTATGGAGTTACAATGTAGTACCCGAATGATCAATTTCAACCCACTGATCAATTTGATCCCGGTTTACGGTACATCTAAAGCAGGCAGAGGCAACACCAGCCAACATAATCGGGATGGATCCCAACCCCTCTAGATGCAATTTCTCACACATCGATGAACCAAGAACACCAAGAACTGCGTCATCAAGCACTATGCCATAGGTTGAGGGATCGATAAATCTTTACCCTTCTCTACCAACTTTCTTTTTGCTGCCAACATCCACCGATCCTCTCATTCCTCGTTCTTATCCGTTTTGCATGTCCGCTGCGACCTTTGCCGCTCAATGGAACCGGGATGTCTGCGACCACTGACTGGAGAACGGGCCCCAGGTTAGTCCTCGGCCAGGATTAGCAAATATTTGGCTCTTCATCTATCAAAGTCTTTGCCCGGATGTCTTCACGGCGGAAGGTGACCCTTTTTGGATGTTAGGGTTCACCTTGGTATCGAAGCGTCGCCTTGGGCTTCGAATTTAAGGTAACCAGAATGTAACTGTAAAACCTCGGAATTGTGGCTTTCTACCGAACTACCATGGTAGGACCTTGTGGTTCAGTGAGGGAGGCGGGTATTATGGTTGCGTCCTGTTCGGGTGACCAGCAAACACAAAGAGTGGAAACAAACAACAACACTTTCCTGAATTTATTTCAAACAAACAGACAAAAGCTACAGCAAACCGCAACTAAATTTCAATAACCTGGTTAAGTAGGGGGTACCACCCGAGCAGAGGAAATATCAAATTCATAACAACAGAATCATATAGCCTGTTTTTATATTATAATTTGTTATTATTAGCTTATCAAAGTATTACTTTTTCATAACATGTTTTATTGGGCAATCTTATTTTGTTATGATGAAGTTCTTGAAATTCATCCACCATATAACATTTCGATAACTAACTTTGTTGTAGATCAAGTCTTGTTCTTATTCTACTATTGAAAATGTACAAATATGTGTTGAACTATAACACAACGATTGAATACTTGTCGCAAGAATACTTCACTGCAAGAATCATTGTTACTAAGTTGTTATTGAACCTAACAAAACATGTTATTAAATTGATCTTTCAGGAACATGTTTTTGTTATGATTTTTGTTATTTTGCCGCTTATGACAGACAAGTTTATAACATAATAAGATATGTTAATAACATAAAAAATACGGATTCCATAATACAGTTATTATGCCAAAATAACACTTTTTACTATGCTGTTGATATTCTCTTCTGCTCGGGCAACGAATCGATTCAGTTCGTCCCCTTCACTTTCCCGGTGGCTCAGATATTATTAACTATTTTGCCAAACCTTTATTAGGATCGTTTCAAGACCAAAACCGCTGTTCAACCAGCTCATCCCAATCGACCGCAATGACGATCCCGTTAACCACTCCTTCTAGGATAAGGAACTTTTATGTGTGTTTGGGTATAGCAACAGAAAATCTACCGGTCTGCTTACATCTGCTTCCTTCAATGATCCTCCACGAGGTGATCAAAAGAATCTAGAGGAAGCAATCCTTCCTGGAAGGATGGAGGACCCACATCTTAGTCCCAGTCCTCAAGTCCAATGTTGTAACCGTTCGTAAACTGTTCACGAGGAATTGTAAAAGCTCGGTGGCTTAAGCGCCACTCTCAAAGAGAGACCACCGGTCATGTTTAATTTTGCCCGACTTTGCTAGAGACTTTCTCACTCAGGGACGGTTTTGAACGGTTCATGGAACTAAACTCCAACTCTTTCACAGGCTAGAAGAACTTATGGAAAACCGGAAGGGATGCTTACTCATACGAGCGAAAACGGAATCAAAACGTAACGGACTGTAGTGAGTATGTTTATTAAAAAGCAATATAAAACGTAACGGAACTGAACTGTTTTCAAAAACTTTAACTATGTATTTTAGCAACTTTATTCGTATTGGACGGGAAATTCGTAACGGAATGGAAAAAGAGCAAACATGGCCATGTAGAAAAAAGCTCTTCACACCTGCGCAGGTTTTTGGGTTGCGATGCTCGATGACGGGGTGGCGTAGCTCGACGACTCGACGATGGTGGCCATCTCGATGTTCGACAATGGCGACAGCAGAATGGCGGAGGCCGACGAGTCCGTGCTGCGATTTGGCGCGCAGCGTCGACAAAGGGACCCGTGTGCGGTATGGCCGAACTACCGGTGCGGAGGGAGTGGCGGCTGGACGGAAGCTTCCGATTGTTAGACGAACGAGAGAGCTTTGGCGGATGCCGAGCGATTCCCGGGATGGTCTTTCTCCGGTCAATAAAGGAGCAAACAGAGCCCAGCGACCCGGCTTCGCGTACTATGATTCCAGCTATGACCGAGCGGGGAATGCTGCGACCTCTATCTTCTTGGATACGGACCGGGTTCGTGACGTGCAATTGGCGACACGCTGCTACGAACGGACTCTCGTTGATTCCGGTCCACGGGGTATGACGGAAAAGGGCCTTACCGTCGGTAATTGGCGGCCGACGGGAATACTCGCTACTAAGATGGACGAGCGACTTCACTCGTGCCTTCTGGAAGGCGGGCCTTTGCTGGGCACACGGGTCGAAACGATGACTTCCGGACGAAACTGGTGGATCAATCCGCCAACGAAACCCCGATTCGGTGAAGGATACCGCCGAACGACGACAAAAAACCAGCCGTACGAAAAAAGCGCTAGGCGCTACACGTCCAACAGGAATTTATGTTACTTTTAAGCACTTTAGATTTAATTTGAATTAATTACCTTTTTTCGTAGTTCAATTCCAATAAATATACTGCAGAAATCGCGAATTTGCGGACCACGGTCCGTTCTCTAAACAGGAAAGAAATCACATAGAAATACGTTTAACATCACTTATAACTTTTTAAACTCACTCACTACTTTTACCTTTGAAATTCGAGCATAAATTTCACCAAAAGCTCAACTAAACTTAAATTCACTTTAAACTGACTTAAACTCAACTCAAACTCAAATCAAACTTGGTAGATACTTCGAATTTAATTCGCGCACTTTTGTCTTCCAGCCGATCTTGTAGCGAAATGATCGATTTGAAGCAATCGTTGCGCTAAGAAACTGTGCCGCTTTTAAAAAGTCCCACTATTGAATTAGATGACTATTATTAAAAATCGCGCCAAAATTTTCTGCATGGCGATTTTCATGCATGGCGACAAATTTGCCGTATGACTGTAATTCGCCAGAGAGTAGATACGCGCCATTCGCATTATGCTATAAAAGTTCAAATCACGAAAGCTTTTACAAACGCTACGACATATACCAGCATAAGTAACAGGGATGGACCAATTTTACGAACAAATAAAATATTTCTTTATCGTCAACATTAACACAACATAAATTGAAATTAATTTTATTCTATTTATTTGTTTTATTTTATTAAATTTAACTAAACAAACGCAAAACGTTACAATGTCCAAGCCAGTACACATTGGCTTCCCGACTAGAAAATATATCAAAATTATATCTTACTAGCTGTACCCGGCAAACTTTGTCTTGCCTACTGCGTTTTTTGACGTTTCAAGTTTCTAGTAAAGACCAAGTCCCCGGTCACAAAATGTATGGAAGATCGATTTTCAAAAATTCTCAATTTTTCCATGTTTTTTGCCTCATAAACCTTCCTTGGGTGAAAACTAACAGAACAAAACTTAGACGACTCAAATCGGACCATCCGTTCGCAAGTTATGCGCGGTCCCACGTATGCCACTGCATTTTTATATATATAGATTGTGTTATGATGTTATAATATTTATCTATAACCTATTATGTCATAAACTTAATGCAGGATGTTGCTATTAGGGGCTGTCCATAAACCACGTGGTCATTTGTTTGGGACATCTCAACTCATTTGGGTTGCATTATGAATCATAATGCAATTGTTTGGGCAACAACTTGTGTTTCCACGTCGAGAGCTTGAAAAACTGTGACGGTTATAGCACAACTTACTTGATTCAAATTTTGCGTCTAGCTTGATGGAACACGTGGGTGATGCCGTTCAACCACCAGGAAGCATGATTATACTGATGGAAATGATCATATTAAAGTGATTTTTTTCTCACTGCAAAAAATGTTGTATGCTACTCGTTGCAAAACTCGATTTTTTACAGCACTCGTCATATTTATCCAACTCGGCAAGCCTCGTTGGATAAATGTACGACTCGTGCTGTAAAAATCATCATTTTACAACTCGTTACACAAATAACTATTCAAATGTCGAAGAATCAAAACAAGGTTAAAAACAAAAACATGATTATATCATAATAATTTATTGAGGTCATCATATCTTGTTGTTTGTTAGGATTATGTTATATTTTTGTAACAATGTTCTAGTCCATATCGATTCACGCACGAATTGGCTATTTGGACCCTCTAGAGGACTGTTGGAGTACAGTTAAAGCAGCCATCAACGGACAACTGAGACCACCACCGGGCACGTGAAAAAGAAGGTATAAAATTCAATCTGCACCATTAAAATTAAAATTAGATGAAGTATTATCAAACTGCACCATATACAGGGGATAGACAAAATGATCGGGACAGGCAAAATTTTCACTTTTCAAAAAATGTTCAATTAGCTGAAACTTTTCGAAAAGTGCATCAAATATTTTCTAATTTTTACTGTAAGTTCCTCAACTAGTTGTGTATCACTGGACAAAATTTGGAAAAGATCGAACAATTCTTCACGAAGTTATACAGATTTTTGAAAAAGGTAAAATTATTCGATAGCCAACTTTGAGCTGTTATATCTCCGGATTCAATGAATCGAATGCAATGAAATTTTGTCCATTTATGACTTATATAATGAGCTATGAATAACCAGTGACTTAACTTAATATTCTTAACACGGAAGAAAGTTATAACGATTAGATTATTTTTCTAAAAAAAAACACTAAATTATCCAAAACATCAACATCGTTTCAAAATTCTAGATGCAAATTATAGTTCATTTAGTTTCCCTCTAATTGACTTATATATAAATGCGTTTTGAAGGAAAGTAACAACATAGCCGCCGATAAATTAAAAAAGTAATGGGATGCATATTAAAAATAGACCAATTTACTAAAAAATCGTGAAAAAATAAAATCGCTATAACTTTTTCGCTTGTTAAAAATTTCAAATTAAGTTAAATGTTTTCCAGAGTTTATTATATAAGTCATGAATGATCAAAATTTCATTGCAATCGGTTCATTGAATCCGGAGATATAACAGCTCAAAGTTGGCTATCGGATAATTTTATCTTTTTCAAAAATATTTATAACTTCGTGAAGAATTGTCCGATCTTTTCCAAATTTTGTCCAGTGATACACAACTAGTTGAGGAACTTACAGTAAAAATTTGAGAATATTTGATGCACTTTTCGAAAAGTTACAGCTAGTTGAACATTTTTTGGTAAGTGAAAATTTTGCCTGTCCCGATCATTTTGTCTATCCCCTGTAAAAATGAATTGCTCCATGAAAAATTAAAAATTCTCCATATATAGCATATTGTCCTAATTAAATTCGGCTGTGCTGAATTACTCTACATTGCACTACAATAGTGGTGCAGATGTTAAAAGTTGTGGAGCATTCTCAATTTTTATGGAGAAAATCATATTTTATATGTTGGACATTTTCATGGAACATATGTTCATTCTTTAGGGAACGCTTTTTCTATGAAGCATTTGCAATTTGTTATAGTCGCAATAACCTTTTGCCATCACAAGCCATGTATTTTGGCACACTTTTGCTAATTATGTGTTATCCTAATTGTGATGTCTTGCAAAAAAAATGTGAAGTCTGTACTACAGATCTATTTTGAACGGTGCTCCGTCGGACAAACCAGTTGAAATTCCCCAACATCACGTCGCATAAAGCAAAGTATTAGATAGTGTCGTTCGGTTCCGATGGATGCAACCGGTAGGGGGACGCAGATTAGCATTCATATTTCCTCGATTGTAGGCGACGACGCGTAATCTAAATATTGCATGACTCTGCTTTCCGCTCTCCGAATGGAAACGTGGCTGACAACACACATCGGGCAACCATGTAGCTACACGGTCACGAACGTGTTCTGTGCCGAGAAAGTAGTGCAATCCAGTAAAATCATGTTCTTCAATCCAGTTTATTTTTCCTTCTTTTTTGCGCGTAAGTGTTTCTCCTTAATGCCGCAAGACGCAAGAAATTCCGCTGCAGTTACTGTTATGTATCAACTTGTCGCACCGGGTTCTGCTGGGCGGGTAATCAGCACAGGAAGTGTGGAACTGGCACGACAAAGTCCTGAAGCAGAACCGAAGGCAACTCCAGGGAAAATTGCATTACAAATGACTTCAACGGTAATGAAGAGGCGAACCCCTACCAAACTGTGCTAAACACGCGAGGTTTCTCGCTTACTTCTTCATCGAAGTCCAAATTAATTGAGAACTGTGTTCGTCACAAGTCTGATGATTCAATGTCGGTCAACTCTGAGAAGGAAGCAAGAACAAGGAAGTTAACGGACCGCTTCAATTGAAAGGTCCAATTCCCATAAGGCTCTTGGGATGACAACCGTTCCAGCTTGATGCAGCTTCTCACGAGAAAAGTAGAACACTCACTGCATTGCAGGAGCTATACGGCTGGGGAAGATTGGCGCTTCAATGGACCCACGCTCAACCAAGACGACGACGAAAGAATCAATCGATCGACATTCCAAAGAAAAAAGTAAGCCAACCCTTTGCATTTGGCCAGCGATGCTTTGGTTCCCTTCGTTGTTTGAGCGACATCATACTATTTTCTTTCATTTGATGGTCGTCGGATTGTCTGTTTGGTTTATGTATGTTAATGGGTAATGGGTAACGGTTTTGGGTCGATTAGAGGTCGGGCAATAAAACTGTTGGTAAACACAATAAAAACTTGAAAACATTCCTAACTACAATCTTGATGATGATTGGATGAGGTAACTCAGAAGATGACTTTGGCCGAATGATGGAAGAAAGGCTGAAAGAGAAACAGTAAATCAGCTGCGATGATAATCTGCGAATTAAAGTGCTCTTCGCTGAAGGAGTTTCAAGATAGAGGCAGAAAGCTATGTTTAGTGGGAATCTTAAAGCTATACAAATGCTATAACTATTGAACTTGAAGTGTTTATTCGTGGTGTCATAGGATTCTCAAAAATTTCGGAAAAATTATTGTAAATCCCGAGCAGAAAAGTACAACCACTGAATAACATATCAAGGTATTAATCCTAAATACCACTACACCTCGATATGCCCTTCGTTGGGTGATAATAAAAAGCAAAATATTTAACCAAAAACAAATAGGGTCGGGACCATTTGGGCAGGGAGACCAATTTTGGGCACTTGCTGCTATAACTCAGTAATTTTCAATACAGTTGACTTAAAATTGTTATCATGGCTAGATACTGTACGTTTCTGATCGTGTCCCAAAAATCAAGTCAATCTGTTGAAAATTGACTGAGTTCTAGCAGCAAGTGCTCAAAGTAGGCCTCCCTGCCCAAATGGTCCCAGACCCTACCATAATTTTGTATAAATAACACCTCGAAAATAACAAGTTTTGTTATTAAAATAATAAATGTATACCGTCTACCCCCGTTGGTTTGAACGACACCTCATGCAAACCAACGGTATTCATTTTTGAAAATTTGAACTTCTAGTAACCCTGTGGGCATCGAAAATACACTGAAGGTAACCCTTTTTCAGTTTTGTTTTGATTCTGCGTTCCGTTCATCCCGTTTGATTAGCTGAATGACAGCAGGGGTTAAATTAAAAAGTGTTCAGATTGGATGCGGTCAAACCAACGGGGGTAGACGGTACCTGAAATTCGAAGTGCTGTATTTGTTATACAGAAGACAATTCTAGGGCTTATACTATAGGTATATCGCATGATATTTGTAAGGTATTCCCTTCTGATCGAGATGCGTATTGTACTTATTTATTAAAAACTAGCTGTCCCGGCAAACTTTGTCTTGCCAAGTTGTGGTAATTTGACAATTGATAAGGTCATTGCAGCACGGCACTCTAGATTGGTTTCATTCCGATCGTGTTGATTTTCTTCCCAGGTCATGAAAAATCAGTTCTTCATCAATTTTATTACTTTTTAGTTCATTTTCGTAACTTTTCCAATCATGAACACAGGCACCATGAATATGAATCGAACCGTGCAAGATCATGCTAATCGATTCAGCCGTTCGTGAGTTTTGTTGCCTCAAAGGGACTCTAAACTCATTTTTATATATATAGATAAGTGGAATATTGGCATAAAATTAAATAATTGTTAAGAACACAAATCAAATAAAAAGTTCACGACATCATCGAGAAGCACCCATCCAAAGCGAACATGATGTTGCTTCTTTGAAAGTACACTGTACCTCATCCACGTCTATCATTTCGAATTATTTAGAAATACAACATTTGTCAGCCTTCACAGCGCACATCGGTAAATTGATCATCAGCACATCATCGAGAACAAACACGATGATCACCACCTACGATTTTACCAATCCGCCGAACAGTGATAATTCATACTCATGATGAACTTCAGCATACTTACCATACCGATCAGGCCAAGCCTGGGGTGGCCTCTGCTGTACATAGTAACCGTCTCCATTTCACTCGGTCCAAGGCTGTTTGTCTCCAGTTCCGCACTCTGCGTAGGGTCCGCAGATCGTCCTCCACTTGGTCGACCCACCTAGCTCGCTGCACTCCACGTCTTCTTGCACCAGTCGGATGACTCTCGAGAACTATTTTAGTCGGGTTGCAATCCGACATCCTGATGACGTGACCCGCCCACCGTAGCCTCCCGATTTTCGCGGTGTGGACGATGGTTGGTTCTCTCAGCAGCTGATGCAGCTCGTAGTTCATTTGCCTTCTCCAAGACCCGTCTTCCATCTGCACTCATATCTGCACTGCATATCCAACTCCACCGTAGATGGTACGCAACACCTTCCGTTCGAAAATTCCAAGGGCGCGTTGGTCCTCTACACGTAGGGTCCATGTTCCGTGCCCATAGAGAACTACCGGTCTAATCAGCGCTTTGTAGATAGGTAACTTCGTGTTACGGAGAACTTTATTCGATCGTAGAGTTCTGCGGAGTTCAAAGTAAGCACGATTTCCTGCCACAATGCGCCTCTGAATTTCTCTGCTGGTGCCGGCGGTCACCAGTGAGCCCAAGTACACGAATTCTTCAACCGCCTCGATTTCATCACCTTCGATATAAATTCGGGGTGGCGGGCAAGGAGATTCCTTCCTGAAGCCCTTTGCCATCATGTACTTAGTCTTCGACACATTAATGACTAATTCGATTCTCCTAGCTTCACTCTTTATTCGGATGTACGTTTCCGCCATCGTCTCAAATATCAATATCATCAACGAAACCAAGCAGCTGGACGGACTTCGTGGAAATCGTTCCACTTGTGTTTATCCCGCTCTCCTAATTACGCCCTCTAAAGCAATGTTGAACAGTAAGCACGAAGGATCATCACCTTGCTGTAACCCTCTGCGAGATTCGAAGGGACTCGAGAGTGTCCCTGGTACTCGAACTACACACATCACTCGATCCATCGTCGCCTTGATCAATCGTATCAGTTTATCCGGGAATCCGTATTCGTGCATAATCTGCAAAAGCTGTTCTCGATCGATTGTATCATACGCCGATTTGAAATGTGATGTGTGGGCACGTTGTATTCGCGGCATTTCTGCAACACCTGGTGCAAGGTTACCTTGTGAATGCTAACCATCAGGGTGCGATGACGTAACGTTTTCGATTCCCGCATATTGTACCAAGTTTAGGGAACTAAAATGCATTGTCAATGGAGGAACCCAATTGATGTTGGCTGCAAACAATCCTATTGGGTGGGAAGGGATGTCATACACGTGATGCTAATATTGTCAATGGTGGTTACGTCAACTAATCGATCATGGGCAGCATAATGCGTGTTTTTTTTTATGAAAACTCCAACTTGTTTGTATAGGTCGTACCGCTAGGCTGCATTCCCTATTCCCCTCAAGCGTTACGTACATTATGAATTCTCTATCCCCTGAAGTGTAACATAACTTGGGGACGGTGAATAATGAAAATATACACGAAAGTTAGTTTTTATGCGCAATGTTGGGGAATTTCGACATTTATACAGCGGGTTGCACCTAAGGTTGCACAATGCTTTCTGAAGATCAAATTGAGTACTTATTTTGAAATCATATCACGATGAGATATTGATGAGGAGATATTTGGCAACTTTTTGAATATCTCACCAATATCATATAAAGTAATGACATCAAAACTTGATCGTTTTGAGATATGATTATGATATTCACGTCTACCTGGGTGTGCGCCCTTCTCAGCTAGCGGTATCGGGAGAGGTCATAGATGGAGCGTGGTTGATGAGGCCCATCAATAATAACAAAGATGAGCTTTTTGTAACAGAGCTTGACCTTAAATACGCGTTGTTGAGACTACGTAAGCCGACTAACCAGTTAACACAAAGTCCTATATGATGTTGAATAGGATGCTAAAGTGGAGGTCATATGCGTACCTGCTTCCATTTAACCGTGTGTAAAGTGTGCGTATATCGCCTCTACTTTTGCATCCTATCCAATATCATATACGATCGTGTGTTGGCTGGGTATGGCGGCCAATCAGCACCACGATAAACTCATGGCAGATGGATGCCTTGGGGGCAGCAGGGATAACAGTTTCGAGGCCTGACGAACTCCTCCGTTTGTGAATTACCCGCATAGTTGCCGGCTAAGAATAGGACTACTAACCCCAATTCAAGGTGTCAAGCGACCCGTCCCGAGGAATGAGTAATCGAGGGGAAGAAAAAGATGCGCAATCGTTAACGGAATCTTTAGGGTACCTGGACACCCCCCACAGTAATTCGCCCCTTACCGCGTTAATGCACTGCCCAAATTCTGCAAAGTGACGTAAGCGACATTGCTAGTTTTAGCCCATTTTTTTGGTTATTAAGCATAAAACTCTTGCTCATCCTCTAAGTTTCTTTCCATAGATGATAGATTACGACTAGATCTTGCATTCTAATACAACAGGCATACTACAGTGTTATTTTTACACCAGATATTACATATAATATACCAAAAAAAAATCGACGTTTTGAATGGCGCTTACGTCACTTTGCAGAATTACGGCAGTGCAGATCTTTGGCGTGGTGGACCTCCTTTCCCGTACTACTCGTGATCATCAAAAAATCAAAATGAAAAACAAACAATAGGAGGTAATGGTAGTGGTTAGGCTAACTCTTTCGGAAGAAGTGGGATGGCGTGGTTTCCGTTAAGGAGAAGCGAGGAAGTAGGAGCGGGAAGCTGCTCATGCAGCTCCAGCGTGGGTGCTCTGATCCACGCTCCGACAAGCCAGCCGGTGGAGATACTTGACGGAGCATGGTTGTTGAGGGCCATCAACCTAAAAAGAGAAGGACTGCCCGCAATCGAGGTGGCTGAGCAGCAGCTTGGAAAGATCATCGACTTTGCGTCCACAAAGTACAATATTAGTAAGGACTTGAAAACGGCCCTGTTGCAACTTCGTAAGTTGATGAACGATACCAAGCAGAATCACGTGGGACTCGTGAAGAATGCAGCAGCAGCGGAACCAGTGAAAGTGAAGGTTACGAAGTCTACCCTGGCGGAGGCCTTTGCTTTCACAGGTAGTCCAAAAGGTGTGGTGGATGCGACTGATCGTGATAAAAACTCGCAGAAGCGGGTGAGGAAGCCATCAGGTGAGGAACTGTCAGGCGGTGCCTCCAATGCCAGAAGGATACTAATTGCGAATGTCGGCAGTAATGCCAGCAAGTCGGACCCCAGCCAGGCGTCCCGGAAGGCTGGGAAGGGTGGGCCTGAAAAGGCTGGCCCGTCCTGGAAGGATGAGAACAAGGGGTTGCAACCGTTAGTAGGCCCTCAGCAACCACAGAGTAGGGCGAAACGAAGGGAGGACACCCTTGTTAGAAGACCAAGTGGAAAGAGAAGCAAATAAAGCCGCAGGTCGAGGAAGTAAACAGTAAAAGTGTAGGTGCCAAGCGCTAGAAATGCGACGCGCCCATCATCAAGACCGAATAGTCAAAGTACTCGGACGTCTTGAAGGCGATGCAAAGCGACGCCAAGTTCGTGGATCTGGGAGCCAACGTGTGCAGTATTAGACGAACTCCTACGGGCGAGATGATCCTGAAGCTGAAGCGCGGCAAGGAGCGCAAGGGTGCCGCCTACAAAAGTCTGACGGAAGAGGTCCTTGGCAAAAGAGTAGAGGTGAAGGCTCTCACACAAGAGGCGACTCTGAAGGGGAAATACCGATGTGGAAGAGCTCATCACGGCACTGCTTCAACACTGTGTGGTGCAGGTAGCCGCCGTAGCCGTTAGACAAAATGTGAGTTCTTCCTTCGGAAGGGAAGTAAAGCGTGGATCCCGAGATGAACTAGCCTCGGGCTGAAAATCTCGTTAATATAGATACAAAAAGAAAAGCCGTTAGGCTACGGATGAAGCCGGGAGAGACACAGGTAGCTTTGGTTCAGCTACCTGTGGCGGACGTAAACAACGTTAAGGTAGGGAGTGTTAGAGTATAGATTTCATCGACCAAGTAGTCCAAACCCCCTATTGAATTTATTGGAAGCAATGAACTTGATGAACCATGTAGGGTTATCAACTGCTCGAATCTCCTGTTATAAAAAAGGCAGTCGAATAAACAGCTGTTCACTTTTGTTACTACTCTGAACTTAAACAGTGTTTGTTTACTACTCAGTCCGAAGCGGCTCTCCCCAAGTTAAAGGGAGGATTAAGGTGGGCTGGTGCGTATGTTATCTGACGTTCCACAAGCCACCGAAGGTTTGTTTCAGGCTTCTTGAACTAGAACACAAGTCATGGAACTGCAAAGGCCCTGGCAGGAGCAAACTGTGTAGGATATGCAACGCCGAAGGCCAAAAGGCACAAGGCTGCACGAGTCTACCCATTTGTTTGATCTGCACCGGAAAATCCGTGAACAACAGGCATCCAACGGGTGGTCCAAGGTGCGCGGCCTTCAAGAAAACCACAGCGATCAAATCACGGTGCAGGTAATGCAGCTCAACCTGACCCACTGTGATGCGGCTCAGCAACTGCTTTGTCAGGTGGTTTCTGAGTGTGGGACGGATATCGCCATCATAGCGGACCCATGCCGAGTACCCGCCGGCAATGGCTATTAAGTCACGGATGAGTCCAGGAAAATGACGTCAATACCCCGTCCAGGAGTTGGCCCTCATAGGTAGGCTTCGTGTTCGCCAAAATGAACGGGGTCTTCTTCTGTAGCTGTTATGCGTCTCCGCGGTGGTTTATACATCAGTTCACGCAGATACTGGACTATATTACGACCACGCTGACAGGGCGAAAGCCGGTGGCAACAGCAGGTGTCTTCAATGCCTGGGCCGTGGAATGGAGAAGTCGTTTCACAAACCAGCGGGGTCAGATCCTGCTAGAGACACTGGCCATGCTAGATGTCGACATGGCTAATGTCGGTACCAAAAGTACCTTCAGTCGGAACGGAACGGTGTCGATTATCGATGTTACTTATAGCAGTCCTGGCCTAACTAGTAGCTCGAACTTAGATTAGATACAGTATGAACTACAACATCAATAGGAAGATGGAAGAGGATGAGGCAGCTAGGTCAAGGCCAAGAGCTCGTAAGTGGAAGTTCTTTCAGTTTTTGCAGTCGGTGGCAGCAGCAAAAACAAGTTTGCCTCAACTTTCAGTGGATTAGGTTTAAAATAAACGTCACCGTCTGCAAAAGCCGAAATAACTCCCATATCCGTTCAAGCCTTCAGTCGATAAGTAATCAGACGATATGATACTTCAACGACGAGATATTTAGGGAGGTGCTCCGTCTTGAGCGAAACCTGCTCAATTAAAGCGGTGACGAGCTGACAGCGGTACTCTCACATGCGTGCGATGCGTCCATGCCTAGACAAGTCCACCCTAGAAATGGGAGATAACCTCCTTAGTGGTGGATTCAAGCAATATCGGGTAAGCTATTACGGCTAGGCGGCGAATGCAGCGAGCACGAACTGAGGAAGAGCGAAACGAGTGATGGGTGTGTTCGCCGCTTCCAAAGCCGCGATGAAGGCCGAGATAAGGGCAAGCAAAAAGGCCTGCTGTGAAGGTCTCTGTCAAAGTGCCAATGCGAATCCGTGGGGTGATGCCTACAGGATTGTGATGGCCAAGAGGTGTAAGGGCTCCTACAGAGCAGCCTCCAGAAATATTGGAGGGGATCATCGAGGGACTTTTTCCGCATAATGATCCTAGTCCTTGGTCATGGCTGGGGACGGGGGCTTGCGATGCGGAGAGGGTCACCGATGTGTAACTTGCGGGGATAGCAATGTCCCTTAGCGTAGGTAAGGCCCCAGGTCCGAACGGAGCAGCTCCAAACCTGGTCTTAAAAGTAGCTATTGCAGAGGATCCCAGGATGTTCAGGTCTATGTATTATGCAGAAATACTTGGACGAAGAAGTTTTATTAGAGGTTCGGATGCGGCAGAACCTGGTTCTTTTGCTAAAGGCTTGGAAACCACCCGGACCAATATGCTTGATCGACGTTGCGGGAAAGATGCTCGACTTTCTCAACCGAATTTTGAGGCACACCGAGGGTGTAAATGGTCTCTCGAGCAGCCAGGTTAGCTTCCAATAGGGGAGGTTGACCGTATACGCTATCTTGTCGATGACAAAGGCAGCCGATATAGCACCCCAGCGTAAGAGGAGGTGGATTCTCTGCGACATCTATTCTCGATACTTGCAGTTAAAAGCAGGCAAGGTGTCGACCCTGCCCCAGTAAGGTCACCTGGGAAGCTGTCAATGCACCTTGGTGTCCTTTTTAAAGAGCGTGCCATAATGTTCATTGTTGCAAGACTACGCAGCTAACCCCTTTGCGAAGCAATATCTCTACGGTCTCGGAGAGACCTAGAACTGCCTTCTTCATTGGCTGTTGGAGGCGCAACCCTACACTACCTGAGCCTCCCACTCGGGTACATGTTGATCATCTTGAGTTTTTGTGGGGTTTCAGATACAGCTTCATGGGATTGCTTTAATCCAATAATGGTAGAAATTTGTATTCAGCACTTCAACTTCAACAGCAATAGTCATATGCTTCGTTCGAGCTCTGAGTTTCATATTTACCTCGAGATATACCATGATCTTATCATAGGAAAGCAACATTTGTAGTCTGGCTGATGTGAGGTGAAGAAAATGTAAGAATTACTAATATACTATAACAAAATTTGATCTTACCTAACGCAAACAGAAGCCCAAAAAAGCCGACATTAACTTATAAGCAAATCATCATATTCCTATGAACTGCAAAATGTTGAGTTTGAATCCAGGAAAGACCGTTCCAGTCTTCTCTGAAAATAAACGATATTGCATTGCTCTAGATTTGCGATTGAAATTGGGTCACACTGCACATTCATGGTTGTTCCGTTCGTCACTTTTCTCACTCTCATCCGTAAACCACCTTCCAACGCAAAACCGGCTTCGGCTGCACTTTGGAAAATATGCACATTTCAAGGATGATTAGTGGTTTGGTGGCCGGTACGCTCCTCTTCCGAATGCGGCCGATCGAACTCGTACAAGCATATCGCGGAGTTTCATCTTTCACCATCGCGGCGGCGGCGGCGGCAAATGCGCGCGCGTAGCATTAGACGTGGAGTTCGGCGGGCGCCCCAACAGGAACCGTTTTGCATGAGAAAATGCCAGTCCTAACCCCGTTTCTAAACCGGGCGGGTGTGTGCATCACATCTGACTGACTGCAGTGCAGATGCTGGAAAACCACGCGGAACACGTCTTACCAGATGATTACCGCAGCCTTCCTCATCCAGGCGTAGTAGAAATTTCGCCTCCTCCTGGTAAGCAACTGCGGGGCAGGCCTGAGAAAGATTGATATTACGCGGCGCTGCCAGGGTCGCAGTCAGGACGATTAGGCTCGCACAGATCTCTAAGTATGGCTTGGAGCGACCCACTTACGTCATTATTCTTGAATTGGGTGAGTTTTATCTCTGCATTATGCCGCAACTGCAGGAATCGGTGATTCGACCATCTCGGCTGCGTTTTACACTAGGTGTTCTAAGGGGAAGGAAAGGAGGGCTAGTCACGTAACTTAAGATACAAATTATATTTTATAAATTATTTGTGATAACACCAAACAAAGGCATTCGTAATCAAGTTCGTAATTAAGCTTGAGTTTTTGAAAGCTTGAATATTTCTATGGCAAACAAGAAATCCAGAACCTCTAGAACCACTCACAACCAGCGAGAATAAGTTATAGGACAATAACAATGCTTAAACATGATAATGTTGGAGCTCTTACACCGCCCATGGTACAATTATGGAACACGATCGATCCAAGTATCGTCCGCCAAAGTACATGGGAATGCTTCCGGGTTCGGGCGTGCTTATCTCGCAGCCATTGCTTGCTGATTGATCATGATCTTGAACTCCCCTCGGTGGATTCCATTCCATCCATCATTAGGTCATCGATTGATAATAGAGTCGAACAGTAAAATGGCATAAGTTTAAAATCAGCTCCAGGTCAGCGAATGTTTTTCGTTCAAACTTCCGAGTAGACCAACGTGAACATAATTTTCAGCGAGCCGTCAAGAAATTACCACCCACCTGATGCGTTCTACCCAGAGCACCAACAAGTCACGGAATAGGGTCGAAAAATTCATTAACGTAACTGTAAGCAGCCAACAACAACGAACGGGTCGCGTACTGTTCGGAACGAAGTCATTTCGCGCCAAATGAGCAGTCTAAACGTGCCGATGAGAAACAAAAGAATCGTCGAATTGGAATGGCTGTCTTGGTGGAGGAGGAGCAAAACCAAAACATAATGGTACTTTATGTCTTTTAGTCCGTACCAACACAAATTGGAAATCGCAGTAGGAAAGCACATTTAATGGGAAAATGTGGAAAGTTTTTGTGCGGGTGCGAATGCTTTTCTGTATGGCTGACTTGGTGTTCGACCTCAAATGGCGCGTTGACACAAATGTGGATTCCATGTTGTTAATTAAGTTTTTTTACTCGCTGTTTTTCTTCAGCATATTTGGTTACTTTAACAAGTGAGATCCAATCAGTAAAACACAGTTGATTGACTTTGTTGATCAATCAATAAAAAATCACAGACGTTCTGGTCCAGGCCCGTGCACAGAGGTGGCGCCAAGGGAGGGGCGTCACATCACCGACACCCCCCCCCCCCCTGGTGCACGGGCTTGTTCTGGTACATACATACATACATTTATTTGTTCTAGTCTATCACTCATTATATGCCGTACACAATGGGGTGGCTTTCTACAAGCAGGTGGCTTAACATGTTTTCTAATAAATTTTTCATAGATTCTACACTTTTGAGCACATTATTGTTCAAAATTCATCAGGGGCAGCAGTGACAAAGTCCAGGGGCTTGAAAACCCCCCGCTTCAGCGAGTCAAGTGGGAGCCTAGGATTCATTTCTAAGTGAACCATACCCTCACACCAGTGTGGACTTACCATCTCTGGCACCGGGATGTGATCGAGCACCGCCGCATACGGATTACTCAAGTGGAGCAAGCCTTGGCGTGGTGGGGCTCTTCAGAAATTCCACACATCCGGATGCAACTCTGTATGTACAAGCGAAATGGCACTACTTCCAAAGTGTCACTCACAAGCCCAGGTAGGAGTGCCTTGGGCACATCAGGAACGACGTAAATAAGTTTTTGATTATGGTATACTGGTCATGCTTTATAATTTGTAACGGAGATGACACACGCTTAGGTTACTATGCACAAGTGAGCTAGTAGCGACGGCATTCTATCCTCTTAGTAAGGCCGGGTGGCACTGATTTAAAACGGCGGATAGGCTAATGTCGGGGCTGTCTTCCGTCCCACAAGGCGTGGCCTTGAAGTATGTTCCTGACCTGTGCCCAGCTTAGTCAACTAACTGAGTGGAGGGACGTACAAATAAACACTCCTGATTAACGCTGATCTGGCTCTGAGCCCAGTCCCCATTAGGGCCTGGGTTAACCCTCGGGTGGCCTCCCAGCTTTGCATAGATAATCATCAGGATCATTGGCGACTACTTCATTTGTAGTCAGGGATAGCAGCTCTAAGGAGGATCCAACAGAAACGACTACTAAATCCATGAACAACAATGTGATCGGGAGTGGAGAGGCAGAGGAAACGACGTTGAACCCGTTCACACGAGGAGGACTGGAGAGACCGCCACTACTTGGGGCTGGTGTACCCATCAGCTAGCAGAAGGCTGCAACAGGAAGGTGCAACAGGAGGAGCACGAGACGTCGCAGCACCGGGCGAGGAAGCGCAGGCGACCGGCGTGGACCTCCCGCGGGCCCTGAACCGCAACAGGAGCGGACTGCCAAAGATGTTGGTAGCTGCCCAATAGCTGGATGAACTGATCGACTACACGAGCAGGCGGACTACCATCAACAAGGACCTGAAATTGGGGCTGCTGAAGATCCGCAAACGCTGTCTGGAAGTGCGGAGTGGACGGCCGCATCGCCAGGGAGTGCAATTCGGCACCACTCCTATCCAGGAAATAATTTCCACGTTGCATGAGGGCTCCATAATAGCGAAAATCAATGGGATGTACTACTGCAGTTGTTATGCTCCTCCCCCAGGTAGCCGATAGACCAGTTCTCGTCTGTGCTGGATTCGCTCTCAGTGGGATTGAGTCCATGGTCATCGGTGGAGACTTCAACGCAGCCGCTTGACTAACGCAGACCCAAGTAACCACGAAGCCGTATAGAAGTGCATCAATTTTGCCATATATATTGATAATTATAATTGTGAATATAATGCTGCATTACTTTAAACACCTTATTGAAGCAATATTAAAGTCGAAAAGGGCCCCACTAAAATCAAATTAGTGCCACATATTGCAGCATGCCGACAGCCCTTGCTAAAGTAACATTAATGCATGTGCTGTACATTTGCAGTTGCACATGCTTAATACGTGCAACACAAAAAAACCAAAACAAAAATCTATTTTTAGCACCGTTTCATTATCGACTCTACTAATGCCCCAACACATGAATGTTGTAACCATTATTTTTTTGTTGCCGAGTCTGGAGTCGAATTAGAAGTGTTGAAGACCGCTAGATGAGGTTCATACACGCTGGTGCCTTGGACCGTTTCTGCTGCAGTGATAACAAACAACAGATATTTCACTAAATAAAAGGAAACTGTTCTTCTGTCTCAAACATTACAGTAGAAGGCTGAACGACTATGTCATGTGTAATAGATCCCTGTAATCATATTCTGATATATCACTGATAAATACATAATGCATTTTAGAAGATATTTAATCAATACCTATAAGAAAATTAAAACACCCTTCGCACACTGCTCATTATGCAAATTGTGGTTTCCATCATTATTGGCATGTGATAGCAGTCAACAGAAAAGAGAAAAGATCATCTCTAAAACGGTTTTGCTGAAGAAAGTCATCGATCGGTGGTTTAAACGGGGATTAAGTTGGTCGGGAGTCGAACCAGAAGTGTTGAAAACCGCTAGATTTGACCGTAAAATGGTTCACTCTTCTTGATTTCGTTTGTTTACCATTATAGTCAAGCTTTTATAATTGTATAGTTAGAGCAACATTTTCTAGTTTGTACATTGCATTTATTCAGTTTTTGCAGTGTTGTATTATTGAATTATCGTATATCACCCTTTAATGCACCCTAATGTAAAGAAAAAATGATATGCATCATTACATTGATAATGCCAATCTAAAGGATTATTGCATGACAAGTGTGGAATTACTGCATTTCGCATTACAAAGGTTGATATTCAGTCTATTTTGTGCAATGATATAATGCTTGTGGTTACTTGGGGAGTACATATGCATATGCAGAGTAACACCGACTATCCCAAGTAGCACCTGCAACTAAAATGGAAATGATCATCGTTGCAAACATGTTGCAACCGAGTTTTCATGAAACAAACAAAATTAAAACCTGTAAAAATCCTGTTGTTAATGCCAAACTGAGGTAGGGTGACAATGGGTATTATCGGCAGGTTTGTTCTCTTCGTCATGGGGGGTTTTTTGTCGGTCAAATTGCCTGAAACTTGGCCATATAATTCAGCTTATTTGGGAAGGATTTGAGACCAACTCTGAGTTCAATAGGTTTCAAAAAACCCCCGAAGACGAAGAGAATAAAACGGCCGAGAATATGTAATTTCCCCTATAACATTTTTATAACAACTAGCTAAATGATACTAAACGTCATCATTAGTCGAAACTTGCGAAACTATTTTGTAACTGAAATATAATCTGAAATTCTGCCGCAGTACTGAATAACTGGTACCTACCACTGGGAAGATTTAAATACATGGGGGTTTGAGAAATCTAACGTAACGTATAAAAATAGGTATTAGGAGTTTTCCACGAAAAAAATTACAATGAGTTTACATTTTTTACAAAAAACGTAAAATTTTCCTTACGTAATAAATGGACAGCCTCTTGTCGACGTAAATGGCAAGTACACGTCCAAGTGTTTGATTTTTTGATTATTTATTTCCTACGCGGGAAATTCAAACTACCTTATTGTGGGTCGATTTTACCCTAAAATGAGTATATCAAATTGATTAGTTACCCAAAATTAGGTTTTTTTGCCTGTATTAACGAGATTTCTAGCCCTAGGCTAGTTCATCTCGGGACCAACGTTTTTCTTCCCTTCCGATGAAAGAACCCACATTTTGATCGTATGTCGGTAGTGGGAATCGATCCCAGGTCCTCAGCGTGATAGTCAAGTGTTCTAACCACCACACCAGGTCCGCTCCAGACAAAATTAGGTTTTTTCCTCTCTCCCCCACCGATGTTGTCGTAAATAAACAGAGATGCGTCTCTCCAACGGGGGTCCTTGAGGCCAATAAGCCAATTTTGGATAAATGTAGATTTACCCAAATTTGGGTTGAATGAAGGGGGTCTTGGGTTGAATATACCAAAAAAAATACTTATCGTGAGTTCAATCGATTCACTCAAATGTTGACTTATTTGGCCGAACTATGGGATTGCGTCAAAAGATTCAAATTTTGGGTAGTTTGGCGGTTCCGTGTACCGCGTGCAGCCTCGTTGTACTTTGCCAATACAGATTCCCATAGACCCCAAGTAACCACAAGCATTATATCATAACATTAATTCAATCGTATTATAGTTTAGCTAATGCAAGATAACTTTTATTCTGCATCTGTCAAGTAATGAGGCGTTTAATCTACATTTAGAAAGCATTGAAGTATTATGGGATTTTGACAGCTTCGTATAGTTCTATAGGGCCGTTTTTTGATGCTTTATTGCATTACCATGTTAAAAGCTTTGTGGCAATCAATAATGTAAGCATTTATTACTTCATATATGCTTTTACGAAAGCTTCCATCGTTGTATACAGAAAAAAACTCTCAGATAGATTATCATGCTCTGATGCTGCTGTTCGAAAATTTATATTATGTATGGTTTTTTGGTTTCTGGTTGGGACATGAAAACAATCAGATGCTGAGGGAACATTAATTACACTAGTTTACAAAATAAAACGAAAGTCGTGAACTTCTGTTAACGACCAAAATTTTTGAAGCACAATTCAGCACTGATTTCAAAACCGCGCTTCAAAAAAAAATAAGTAGAGCAGTTTGTGAGTTTTAGCTCAATATCGAGTTTTACAACTTTTAGAAATATGGAATTTACTGAAATTAAAATATCTTGCGTTTTGTTCAACCAATTTGAAATCTTTTTCCATAAATTAAAAGTTGAATACAATACCATTCGATCATCTGAATGCAGGTTTTGCGTCAGATAGATGAAATTCAAGATATTGGCGAGTTTTAGGGACGATCTCCTTAAATTTTAGCCAAATTTCTAAAAATATATGAAGAAAAATATTTTTTTCAATAAGGAAAAAACAATTTAAAAATTCTTTCTCAACGTTTATTTGACACATCATATGTAGACGAGTTACAGTAAAAAATTCAGCTCAATCGGAGTATTGATTACGGAGAATAAGATGTGCAAAGTAAGCGACGTTGCTTAAAAATAGAACAAAAATCGATTTCAAATCATCAACCTTGTATGGAAAGTCGAAAAAATTTCCGCTCTACTGTAATTTTTTTCCATAGCGTTTTCGAATTCAGGGTATGATTCTACACCAAAAATGATCATCAGCTTACCGAGTTCAAAAATGCTGTAAACTAGTGTTATGTGGGGTATTGCTTTCCTTATTTAACATAGTTCCCCGATTTAATAAAATAAAGAATTGAAGTGCTGTTTGTATTGTTTCTTATTATTTGTATTTTTGGTAGAAGTGAGCACGTATGAAAACAAAAAAACAGAATCAACCAGACGAATTTATATCTTCGTTTGTGGAATCAATCGGTTCGGTAATCATTTGCTTTCGAATGAATATGGAAGAGTAAGATAACTGATGGCAATCAGACCCCAGTACAACTTTTAAGAGCTGCTGAAAACTCAACGCAATAAGGCACGAGCTGAGTATACGTTACTTTATGTTGCACATTTTTCAGGTGCAAAATACATGGTAATTGTAGCACACAGCGTTAGCGCGTCGGATTTTAACGTGGTCCAGTACCAGCAGTCTAGGTTCAACTCTCGAAATAGAATAAAAACATCAGAGTCAGAGTATCGGAACAGCTATGAGAAGTTAAAAATAGATGGAAAATGATTTTTTTTTTCTTTTGATGACATGATGTCTTAAGGCGAAACTGGGAGCATTTCCTCATTTTTTAAGTTTTTGATTTTTTATTAAATAACGAAGCAATGTTTTCGAAATCGGTTTCCGTGCACATGTTGAGCATGGATCAAGGTATCTTCTGATTTTTTTGTGATGGAAAAAGTTTTCCATTTTTGCAGAAACCATTTTTTTGTGAAATTTTATTCAAAAATCGTTTCTGCAAAAACGAAAAACATTTTCCACTACGAAAAAAAACAGGACATACCTTGATCCATACTCTACATTTGTACGAATACCGATTTTGAAAATATTGCTTCGTTATTTTATAAAAAATCAAAAACCAAAAGTGAGGAAATGGATCCAGTTTCGCCTTAAGTATGCATTCCATACGATTTCATTGCATTAGCTCTATGGTACAAGCATTTTATATGCTTTAGCAATCACCACAGTAAAGCTTGCTTTAATTCAACAATAGTAGCGCCACCTTTGACTTTTAACCTACTTTAATGTTACCTATATGACAAAACAACTTTATACCGCTTGTCATATAATGCACTATAAAGCGAAATTAATGCTCTATATCCAGCGTCATGATTACTTGGGCAATTTAGCAAATAGTATGTTTCTAAATTCTAAAATTAATTTTCAGCAATAAATAAGCTGCTGAAATGTACTCCGTCAAAGCAATATGGCGAGTTAATTTTTACCACAAATGCCTAAATGTTCACTCGCAAAATGATAGGTAGACTGAGGCGCGTTGGCAATACGGAGCCAAACTGCGTGACTTACCGATAAATCTGGATCGGCACACTAATTGACGTTCTCGGTCAGCCTTATTTTCGGTATATTTGTGCGCACAATTATTAATCACATGAACGAAACTGTGGGTGCATAGTCACTGGCAGGGACGAATGTGTGAATGTGAATGAATTTATAACTTTGTTTTTTTTTTTTAATGAAATGAATTCTGATGATGTCTACAAACTTCTTTCGGAATACATATTGTGATCCACATTTTTTATTACCACAGTCTACGCTTCATACAAATTCCTAAAATTTTGTATGGAAAAAAAGTCTACAAGGGGGGGGGGGGGAGGTTGTTGTCTGAGATGACCAAAAATAAGTCAACGTAGTTTATGGACAGCGCCTCTGCAATTCATATTAAATACTCACATATTTCTTCGTGAACTGTTCAGTGATGTATTCGGTAGTTTCTGCGGCAATAGGATCCTTAAATTAAAGACGAAATCTCGCTTATATTGAATAATACGATCAAGCATGTTATTCTAATCGGAATTGTACTATACTCGAACTTGAAAAACAAAGGAATAATGAGACAATTCGAAATAAGTAAAATGGTAAATAGTTCTACTTTGACATTTGAGGTCAACCTTGTCTGACTGAGCTCGACATTTTTCGCACTGGGATTTCAAAAATGTTCCTATCTGACATACACGGTGAAAAAAAATCACTCAAAGTATGTGTTATAAGCTAGGGACGAGACAAAATGCTAAGAAAATAAAAAATATATATTTTCAACTATGGTTAATAAAAACGTCAAAAAATGAGTAAATATGTACATACTCTTGAACCATATATTGTGGTTTAAAACAAGAATCCCGATAGGACTTTAAGAGCCTATTCTTTTCCAATTTGCTTCGAAATTGTTTTAAAGAATTTAATTGAGAATTCCTCGAAAAATCCTTCTGTAATTCTCTCAGAACTTCTTTGGCAATTCCCCGCGAGACTTTGAAGATTTCTTCGATAATTGCTTTGAAAATTGCTTCCGAAATTCCGAAATATAGCAATTTATTTGGGAATATCTCTGACATTGTCTATGATGAACCCTTTCAGGAAGCAATTCTTTTGGGATTTTTTTTTTCCGAAATTCCTATTGCATTTCCTTTTGAGGGAAGCATTAGGCAGGAACCTGTGAGAACCACTGTTATGCTGGACGCTCCTTCCAGGTTGTCGATTCACCCTTTTGCAGTTTCGCTGCTGAGTTGTTTGCTTCGAAATTAGAGATAGAAAATGGTATAATCATCTAGGTTGGGCATACCATATTAGTTTGAAAAATAAAATAGTTATTGGTAATTCGACGTCTAATTCCATAACTCAGTTTTGGAACCATTTTACCAAGCATTTTACATACTTACATTATTTAAATAACGATCAAACAAATCATTTGTTATGCGGCCTTAAAGGAATCGTAAAGTAGGCGTTGGCCCAAGGTTGCCCCCTGAGGCTCGATCACGTACACATTCACTACCGTAAGCAACGCCAACTGAGCTTTATTCGATACGGGTCCGGTCATACCGTTTCCATACAATAAAATTATTCGTCGCTTGCTGCGGTGTTGTCGGTGATCCGTCTGGTTGGTTGCTTTGATCGATTTTACAAGACATACAGTGCGGTGCGCGCGCGTTTAATGAGCGACCAAACTGTCATCCACCGGTGATACCTACTGATTGTAACGAACCCGCGCGCGCCGCGGTCGGGTGATTGAAGTTGGTGGCAGTTCTCCGGTATGGCTGTGAGACACTTCTCGGCATCTCGTAAAGCGACTTGACCTCTTTTCCTAGCCCAGTAGAAGCGGCAGTAGTAACTACAACCGCAACCCGGCTGGTGGGGTTTGGTGGAACGACGACGGCGGCGTGGCACTGGCAGCCCACATTAGATGCAGCAACAGCACTCACTTCACGTCAGATACCTGCAGAGTGTAATGTGTGTACTATGAGCATGCATATTATTTAATTATAGATATGCAGCCCGTTTCGTGCGCTTCTATCGACGGCTGAGTTTACCACTTTACGGACGGCAACTGCTTTAGCTTCAACGAGACTGGGTTAGCTATCGGTGCTGGAAAAATATTCAAGCAGCCAAAGGTAGGTCGTGTCTTTTCCGAGGCTGCCACTGCTCCGGACCCTTTGGTTTAGTTTTGTTTTGCTTTGGCTTTTCCGTGCTCTTGAGATCGCGAATTGAGAGAGTCATCTGACTACGACGGGCTGGTTCAGCAGTCCAAAGGTTGGTATAGGTACGGCACTACTGGAACGACTCATTGGACGTAACAAACAAGCTCTGTACCGTTTGTGAATTAGTCGAAATACAGTGGGGGTCTGGATTTGCAGCACGTTATTAGCAGGTATTGCTTTCAATGTTAAGCTGAATTTCTCTGGAATCCAAAACAATAAATTCCAATCAGGTTTGGTTACGCACCCCACACAGATTTTGTTATCCATATTGATTCTGAATCCTGAGCAAAATTCACTTTTACTTTTGAGCGTGGTTTTGCTATAAATTTAGAGCAGGACTTACTCAAAATCCCAACTTAGGATTCAGCGCCAGCTCCAAAAATGATTGATGGGTTGAAAACTACTTATCTGACAATAATTGTGACAGAATTGTTCTGATCTGGTTCGGCTGTCAATCCTGATTTGGCTATGGTCAAAACCTTGAACGGGAAAATATTCCATATTTAGCATTAAATTTGCTTCAAATCTCTAGCCGGGAGCTGATTTAACCCCTGAGCTGAGTTTACCACGAAGCTACGTGCTCCAAAATAATTACATGATTTATTGATTTTTTTTGTAATTATCGAGTAAATCGGTCAGGAGCAGTACTGAGACTCCCTGACATAATAGCCTCGGGAACGGTACGCTCGCCTACCGGAACTCGTGGGCAGGAAAGTCTCGCACTCAGAAATAGGAAATCGCAACAGCACTTTACGAACATCTACACTTTATTCATGTATAACACTCTATATTTCCAGTTCTTAGCTCTTCTGCGCTCCCAATATCTCCCACTTTCCTGACTTTTCACTTTGGGGGCCCTCAGTCCTGCAGCACTCCACCACAAATCTCTGTCCTCTTCTGCTTCCTGGGTATTCTGAGCGATCGCAGCGCGAGGACGCTTCGATCGGCTTCCTTGGCGTACGCGATGGCAGCGTACGGTACTTTTCACTGCTTTCAGTGACAGCGATGACCTGTGGTTTGGGGGGCTTGGCGTTGCACCGCACGGGTTTCTGAAGTTCCTATTTAGGGGCTGTCCATTGTCATTTTTTCCCGGAATTTTAGAGGGTGTTATTTTTGTAACTCAAGTGGAAAATACTTGAAAAGTGCCTATTCTTTCTAGAAAATCATCAATATCTTTTGAACGGAATGACGTAGCAACATTCTCAGCGCACGAAAATGCGCGTTTTTGGAAGTTCCAAAAGTGGTTCTTAGGCGATTTGAAATTTGAAACAAAAAAGATGTGCTCTTTTATGGAACAGGGAATTTGGAATTTTTCTTTCATTTTTTCTATCACCTCTTTGATTTTATCGATATTGTTGCGTTACAAGAAAAACTTCAGTTCTGATATATAAAAAAAATGATTGTGCTCGTCGAATGAAAAAACCACTGTGTGATTTTTGAAGGGCGGAAAGCCTCTTATATTGTTTTAGTGATTGCTAATGTGATTTTTACACAATGTTATGCAGCCATTTAAATATATGAAAAGTTACCTGTGTAGTTTTTTAAAATGTTGTGCATCCAAACTTTAAAAGATTAATCACGCTTTTTCATACTAGGGAATTTTTATTCCGCTCTCAAGAATATAATATGTTCACTTATATCATTTTCCTTATCTTTCTTTGCTCTCACAAACATAAAGTAGGCATGTGATTCACATGATTCAGGTGAAGATTACAGATTGTGTGGCTCCGAACATAATGTTAATTTCTTCTTCTCAATAAAAGAAACGAACTACGCTTTTTTGTGGCCTCATATATGTAGAAAAAGTAAGCTACCTTTGCGCCCCAACACGTGCAAAAAAAATCTGTGATATAGGACTTCTTCCATGGATTCCTTTAAAAATCCTCACAAATATAATAATAATGTTGGAACGCCTTCCAGAAATTCCTTCAGCGATTCTTCAGAAAAAATTTCAGGGAAATTATTAGATATTCTATCATCGATAATTTCCATGAGAAACCCTTCAGGAATTTATCCATTCATTTCTTTAGAAAATTCATAGATTCCTTAAAAAAATATTCTCCAATTTTTTCTGGAGATTAGGTTTTAGAAAGCCCTTCCTGCATTCCTTTCAATATGATTCCATAGAACTCTCCAAAAAAATCCTTTCGAAAAGTCTTCCATGGATTTCTTTTGAAAGTTCTTCGCTACAATGTTTCGCTTCAGAATTTGCCTTTTAAATTCCATCAGAATTTACGTTAGAGGATTCTCCAAAAAATCCTCAAAAATGTATCTAAACACAGCTTACATTAGTTTTCTTAAAAAATCATCTCAAGAATCCTTCTGAGAAGAAATTTCTGAAAATCATCCACGGATTCCTTCAGAAATACAAGAAAATCAAAGGTTTCTCCAAGAATTTCTTCAGAAAATCTTTCACAGACTCCTCCAAAAGTTCTTACATAGACAGCTTCAGATATTCTTCCAGGCGTTCGTATAAAAATTCCCTTCAAAAATTGCTTATGAGATTCCTCCTCAAATTCCAAGGATTCCCCCAGCTATTTTTTGAGAAATATTTTCAGAAATTCTTTAAGAAATTTACCCAGTGCTTCCTTCAGTACATTTATATGTATTTCTTCTAAAATTCCACTAGGAAGAAATTCTTCTGGAATTCGCTTAAAAAATCATCGGAAATCTCTCCAAGGATTCCTTCAATGTTTTCTACAGAGATTAGAAATTGTTTCAATGATTTTCTAGATGATCCTTAAGAAATTTCAACAGATTAGTTCCGGAATTGTTCTGGAGATTCCATTGAAAATTCTCACAAGAATGTGCCCAGAAACTTCTGCAGAGATTCATAAAAAACTGCAAAATTCTTCCAAATATGTTGGTGTTATTACCTTCAGTGATTCAGACGGGAATTCATCTAGAGATTTCTGCAGAAGTTTAAATAGAGATTCCTTCAAGATTTTCTCCAAATATTTCTCGATGTTCTTCTACTTTCTTCTTTATGGTTCTGGGACTTGGCCTGCTTCTTTTCAACTTAGTGTTCTTTGAGCACTTCCACAGTTTTTAATTGAAGGGCTTTCTTTGCCTGCCATTGCATGAATTTGTATATTATGAGGCAAGCACAATGAAACACTATGCCCAGGGAGTCGAAAAAATTTTCTCGACCCGAACGGAAATCTAACCCGCCGTCTCCGGATTGGTGGTCCATAGCCTTAACCACTAGGCTATCTGGAGACCCTGGCGACACTCGATCCCCAAGAAATTTATCCGGCATTTCCTCTTAGAATAACTCAAACAATTTCTCCACGGGTTTTTTAGAAAGATTTTTGCAATAATGCTTTAAGAAAAACCTCCAAGAATTTTGTTAAAGGATTTCTCTAGGAATTGTCCTAGAATTTTTTTTCTGGGAATTCAGCCAAGGATCAACCGAGAAGTTTCTCCAGGAAGTTAGACATTCCTCCTTGGATTCCTTCAAGAGTTTACCGGGGATTTTTTGTCCGATATTACTCCAGTGATTCAAAAGAAATTGCTAAGATTTCTGCAGGGATTTTACTGAAGATTTCTTCACTATCAAAACTACGTGCACCCAAATGTTGAGTTTCTATGAAGTGTACTCATCCGTTCATGGAATGATAGGTTCAAGCTGACACTTCAGGCAAAGATCTTCAATTATTTGAGAGTCCACCTTCCTGATCACAGAACTCCTCAGGGTTTCTTTCAGAAATTCCTGCTGGGATTACTTCTGAACTTCCTTTGTGGAGATACTTTTACCTTCAGAGTATTCTTCAGAATTATAGAGATTTCTTTTTAGAAATTTCTAGCGGTTGCATTAGGTATATCTCCTGGGAAGGCTTGAGAAAACACTGCACAATTTGTTCGGATATTTCTCCATGGATTTTTTGAAGCTCTTCCAAAAAATTCCCAAAACTACTAAAGAATTCTTAAAAAAAATCTATGAAAAAAATTCTAAGAAATCCATGAATGATTGTCTCAAGAAATCTCTAAAAAAAACTCCGTGAGATACCTTTGAAAAATTTCTTGAAGGAATCCTTGGAAGAAATCCAGGAGATACCCCTGATGGAATTTCTTATACAATTTCTGAAGGGATTTGCACACAGAAATCTCTAAACTACATCCTGGAGAAATTTCTGAAGGAAATCCCGCAGAAACTTAAAAAAAATGAAGGACTTCTTAGAGAACCAACCGAAAAAAGAATAACTGAGATTGGAGGAATCTTTGAAATAATACCTGGAAGAACTGAAAAACCCTTTGCAAGTATACATAGAAAAATTTCTTGAAAAAAAAATCATGAAAAATTCCAAGGAATAGATTTTGGAGTGATTTCTGCAGGAATTGTTGAGAGAATCATTGGAAAAAAAGTTGAGAGAATTCCAGAAGGAAGGACTGAATAAATCCAAAGCATTGCCTGGAGGAATACCTAATATTGGAGTAGCCCTTGGAGGAGCTTTCAAAGTATCTATTGAGAATTTGCTAGAGGAATTCCCAAATAAACGCCCGAAAAAATCTGAACAAATGAAGTAACACTGACAGGAACCTGGGGTGCAATTCAAGCAATAATGTCTAAAAATGTTTCGGAAAAAAGTTTGAATTTCTAAACGAAACCCCTAGAGAAAATTTCGAAACAATCTCCGAATCTTTGCATTTTTTTCCAAGAATTGCATGTTTTAAACAAACGTGTGGAGGAATTAGCAGTACTTGTGGAGAAATATCAGAGAATTCTCAAAGAAAAACTCTTAGTAAAATCCTGGCCATATTTCTGGAGGAATTCCTTCAGAAATTTTTGAAAAATTACATGAAAGAAGAAAAGTAAGTACTAATTTGTTTGTTTGTTTATTTGTTTGTTTATTTATTTATACCTCATCTAACTTTACTCTTAATGAGGATTAAGATGGGGAAATGCAGCAATCATTTAACAAATTTCCTATAGAAACCATTATCGAATCCCAGGAGAGATTTCGGAAAAAAATTCTGAGGAAATCCATGGACTAATTTCAAAATCTCTTTTTAGACTTTTTTTGAGAAATTTCTGAAGAAGTGCAAAAGAATTTTTTTTTTACTTTGGAAGCGTCTTTGAATAAACAAAATCCTCGTGTGTATAAAGCATAGCTTCCCAACCGCTTGCAGGCACGCTTTGATTGTTTTACGAAAAGCGCGGTGACGTCAGACTGGGGGGTCGCGAGAGCCAAGGTTGGGAACCGTGGGTATAAAGCAAGGACACATTCTACGGGCCCCGTATCATCAATACCAATTTTTCAAAGTTGAGTTATGGCATATTTGACATTTTTATCACATTCTACATTACTTTTGTCATCCAAAAATGTATTCGACATGATATTAGTGTGACAATAAATATAAATTGAAAGACGATTAAGCTTAACATTAAAATCGCGATTTTAAGTCTTTTAGGCACACTTTTCATCCAAACTGTCGTATTTTAAACACCAACACACTGATTTTTCAAAAGTTTTCCATCATTTGTAGATATTTAAATGTATGTTGATTTTTTAGCATAAAAAGATTTTTAATCGGAAGACTTTACAACTCTGAAATATGGCTGATCATAGTATGGGTTTTTATTGCGTTGTAACGTCACGAAAAATCAACATTTTTAAATTTTATTCAAATACGGAAAACGTTACAAATATGTTGCGTAGAAACGGCTATCTCAGTCTTAATTTACGACGATTTATTTTATTCTACCCGACGTCGTAAATTAAGACTGAGATAGCCGTTTCTACGCAATAAGATCCAGTTCCAGTCGAAAAATCCCAAATCAGTTACAAATATGAAATTTTCTATGCTCTTTGTACTCGAAAAGATCTTTCAAATGAGACTAAAAAAATGAAAATCGGTTCACGGAAGACTGAGTTTCACCTGGTTGAAGTTTGCGTTGTAACGTCACGAAAAAAAGTTTTGTGGGAAAGACCAAATCTTTCTGGCTTGGACGGCTTCTGAATTGGACAAACGTAGTTCTATATTCAAAACAGTTTTGTTCTCGTTGTGTATGAGCTCTTTTTCAAGATATCGTTTATAAATTGCGTACCATTGCCCGTTCATAAACTACGTAGACTTTTGAAGGACGGGGGAGATGGTGTTTGGCCAAAATCTACGATGTAATTGTACTGCGATATTGTAATTTTTTTTTTAATCGTAATCAAATACCACTCAAACCGAAAATGTCTGTGATATCAGTGGCGTCTGACGCGCTAGAGAACTTACAAATTTTAAATTTCATACATCTCAGGATCCCTAATACGATTTCATCGGCAAAGTTGTTTGGTAAGTAAAGGACCTACAGTTGATTTACCAATAGATGCGAGATTTTGCCACTAAAAGACGATAGTTTCCATTTTGCAAAAGCAGGCAAGGGAATAGAATTTCTTGAAAAGTATTCTACCAGCTGGAACTTTTTCACTTTGGACATATTGTATTCAAATCAAATTATAATCAAAGATCAATATATAATTTCCAACCTTCAAAATTTAATTTGATTTCATTCACTTATTCCTTAGATATAAGAGTTAATAGAACAACAGTCAACAATATGATTCTGCTTAAAGCGCTCCATCTTTGTGTAGAGCTAACCAATCAAGTCCAAAATTATAGAAATTACAGATAACAATATGAGGAACTATCGGTCAAAATTTGAGATTTTTTTATCTTCTTCTTCTTCTTCTTTATGGCTCAACGTCCCCACTGGGACTTGGCCTGCCTCGCTTCAACTTAGTATTGTTTGAGCACTTCCACAGTTATTAATTGAAGGACTTCCTTTGCCTGCCATTGCATGAAATTGTATATTGTGAGGCAAGTACAATGATACGCTATGCCCAGGGAGTCGAGAAAATTTTCCCGACTGGAACGGGAATCGAACCCGCCATCTCCGGATTGGCGATCCATAGCCTTAACCACTAGGCTAACTGGAGATTTTTTTATATATTTTATAAAAAGTTACGACTTGTTGAATGTGTTTTGGATAATTAATAAAATTGGCATGCTTTTGAAAATTTGCAACTATCACCACTGTATGGCAGAAATTAATACCATACGACTATTAAACTGATAGTTTTTGATCTACCAACTTTAACTTTAATGAAGCAACCATCTTTCCAATTAATCACGATCCTGAGATAAGTAAAACTAAAAATGTGAATGCCCTCTAGCGCCTCCTAGTGGAAGGATTTGAAATCATACGGCCCATCAATTGAAAGTTTTTGACCAGCCAAACAATTTTGTCGAGGACACCAACTGTCTAAATAGTTAGGATCTTTAAATATATGGGATGGATATTACGTCAGTGTTGCATCTATTTTTGATATACACTACCCGTCATAAGTACAGACTCACAAAAAGTATTGCAACAATATTGCATCACCCTGACTCACCTCGATATCTCTAAAACCAGAACACCTACAAGAATGCCGCCTTCGGAAAAGTTGTTGCTTTTGGGCTTCTGAAGACAGCATCTTTGTTAGTCCTCAGGCTTTGGAGATATCGAGGTGAGTCAGGGTGATGCAATATTGTTGCAATACTTTTAGTGAGTCCGTACTTATGACGGGTAGTGTATATCAAAAATATGACGGGTAGTGTAACAAGAATCACCGACAAACAGACGTAACACCTATGGAATTGAAACTCATATACAGGGGATGGCCAAAATGTTTGGGATAGGCAACTTTTTTTCTCCCACAAAAAAAATCAACATGCTGTAACTTTTCATAGAGTGCATCAAAAAATTTCAAATTTTGACTGCTTGTCAACCTATTATATGTGCATCATTGTTGCAAATTTGGGCTCGATTGATTAATATTTCGCGAAGTTAGAACCGTTCGGGTAAAATACTATATTTTAGACAACTAATTTTTGAACTGTCATATCTCGGAAACCAGTGAACCGAATTGAATGAATTTTTAAACGTTTATCAACAATATATTGATACTTAATACGACGTTATAAAATGTAACATTTTCTCACGGCGAATTAAGTTATACTGGGTTGAAATTTTTACCCATATAGAGGAAAATAAGTCAAATTTACAATACCACACAAAAATTATTAAATGTATTCTTCCTTCAATCTAAATAGGCTCTAATATATCTGATTTAAGATAATTTGAGAACGGGAGTGGAAAATCTCTGGATATCAACACTAAAATTTATTGACATTGATGTGAAAAAAATACATTTTTTCGAGAAAAATTCAAAAAGTGTCAATCCATGATAACTTTTTTCAACGTTTAAAAAGTACATATGTTTTAATAGTTTGTGAAGCATTTACATATTGTTGGTGTACGTTCAAAATTTCATTCAATTCAGTTCACTGGTTTCCGAGATATGACAGCTCAAAAATGAGTTGTCTGAAAAATAGTGTTTTACCCGAACGGTTCTAACTTTGTGAAAAAATAATCAATCGAGCCCAAATTTGTATCAATGATGCACATATAATAGGTTGACAAACAGTCAAAATTTGAGATTTTTTGATGCACTCTATGAAAAGTTACAGCATGTTGATTTTTTTGTGGGAGAAAAAAGTTGCCTATCCCAAACATTTTGGCCATCCCCTGTATATCAGGACTCTAATTACTTAGACTTTAGACTTTTAGAATGTTGATGTCTTTGGAAAAGTTGTTTATCTTGTCAAGAATTTTTAGTTTAAAAGCCGTTTGGTTCAAGTTTCTAACTGACTAGGGTAATTCATGTATTTTGGACAGGCTGAGGACAACGTTAGAAAAATCGTCCCCTAGCTTCCTTAGAAAAGAATAGATTACTTTGCAAAGTTACTATTACGCTTATAATATGATTGTACTTTGCATTCCTGGTGATAAAAACCTAAACGAAAGCATTTTATGCTGAGAAAATCACAATTTCCAATCGCTTGTTAGAATTGCATTTTGGACACCGAATATATGTTTTGGACACCCTCAGGTGTATGGAAGATTTTTTTTTCTTTTTTATTTACGAATTTTCTGCCATAGGCAGGTTCATCCCGAAAAAAACAAAATGTATCGAAGAGTTTTCCTGGAATAATTCTAAATAAGGCGCAATAGTAAAGTCATTTCCTTTGAGGCGGACCAGTATAGAAGGCGCTAAAATTTGGAAAACCTTGAATAAGTAACCAGCTCTGATTTTACCATGACAGCACTAATGTCGATCTTGCGGGCTAATTCATCAATGAAATCAATCAAAATCATTGAAATGGTCAACTCAAATTAAATTTTATCGATTATACGTCGTAAAATCGGAAACTATTCTTGGAATGATTATTGATGTACTTTGAATCTCATATGATAGTAATAAAAGCAAATATTTTTTATTTGTGAAGTCTCCTTCGAACTGTCCGCCAACACTGCTGTTGCTTGCAAACATCAAAGCGAAAGAACATACTAAGAGTATTCGATCATTTTTAGCTTATCTATTATCTATATCTATCTATCTATATATATAAAAATGAGTTTGAAGTTTCTTTGAGGCAACAAAACTCAAGAACGGGTGGACCGATCAACATGAGTCTTGCATGGTTCGATTCGTATTCGTGGTGGCTGTGTTTATATGTACAAAAAGTTACGAAAATCCACTAGAAAAGTAAGAAAATTGATAAAATACTGATTTTTCATGAGCTGGGAAGGCAATCAACCCGATCGAAATGAAACGAATCTAGAGTGCGGTGCTATTTTGAGCTCAACAGTTGTCAAACCACCACAAGACGGCAAGACAAAGTTTGCCGGGCCAGCTAGTATCTATATAAAAATGAGTTTGATGTACCTTTGAGGCAACAAAACTCACGAACGGGTGAACCGATCAGCATAACTCTTGCACGGTTCGATTCGTATTCATGATGGCTGTGTTTATATCTATAAAAAAGTAATGAAAATAAACTAGAAAAGTAAGAAAATCGCTAAAATACTGATTTTCGTGAGCTGGGAAGGAAATCAACACAATCGAAATAAAACCAATCTAGAGTGCGGTGACGTTATGAGCTCAACAGTTGTCAAACAACCACAGCTTGGCAAGACAACGTTTGCCGGGACAGCTAGTTACACATAAAAATCAATGTTTTTCGAAATATTGAGACATGTTTCATTGTTATTTAGCAATACAGAGTAGTCTACTGATTGAATTGATTTTTAATGATTGATAATCTTGAAATGTTTACATTGGTGGAAGCGAGACAAAAAGGTGCTATTTTTGTTTGTTTGTTTGTTTATAGAACAAATGTAAAAGGGTAACACCACTACTGTTGCGCTCGATGATTGTTAGAAATAAGAATCGAAAAAGAAGTGCTGAAATAGGAGTGATACAGGGAGTCACCTGGAAGAATAATTTTCTTAGGAGGAAAGCCCGGGACACAAGTGTCAATCACTATAAGCGCTGCACAATGAGAAAAAATAGGTATAAACCGCGAATAAATTCAATATCTCTGCTCGGAGTTGATGGATTTGAATGAAATTTTGACACAGACTGCAAAAAACTCTACAGTTTCAGATAAGGAGGGGGTCATTCACCGCACGATGCTGGAAATCAGTGTATCGGACCCGTTTTACCGCACTCTCTCTCTCTTTTTCAACTTTTTGGAAAAAACTTGGAGTGCAAAATAAATTATTTATTTGATTCGTGTTTGTGTTAAAACTTCTGTAGTATCGAATGGAGCTGGTTTGGCTCACCGCACGGCCTTAAAAATTTAAATATCTTCAAATAACCCGATATCCCCTATTTCTTTGAATTTTCACAAGCATCTCCGCCCGGAGTGGAATGCAATCGACAAGAGAAGCAGCAATCTTATGTCAAATTTCCGATACTATGGAAGTTTCTACACAAATACGAGTTGAATAAGTCATTTATTTTGCACGTCAGTCGGGAATAGATGAGGATTTTCTCAAAAAGGTGTGAAAAAGAGAGCGCGGGGTAAAACGAGCTCAAAACAGTGATTTCCAGCATCGTGCGGCGAATGACACCCTCCTTTTCTGAAACTATAGAGATTTTTGCTATTTGTGTCAAAAATTCATTCAAATCCATCCACTCCGAGCAGAGATATTGAATTTATTCGCGTTCTATACCTATTTTTTCCCACTGTGCGCTGTGTGAAAATTGAATAGCGCTCCGTCGCAACCATGAGACATTCAATTCAAATTTTTGAAAACTGTGCTATTTGATTGGCAATTCGGAAAACGTTCTCTTCTTCTCAGATGATGAAGAAAGTTTCATTTTGATGAAATGTATTACTCAGTGTTGCCATATTTCAATGTGTGTAAGTGTTCGCAAAATTCGTAAATCTTTACAATTTTGCCGAAAAATTTGCATGATTTTTAGAAATTATTTGTTTAACATTATAACTGTGCTGAATCATACTTATCGATTTGCAAATGTTCAATGAGCTCAATTTTCTGTAAATTGGTTCGAACAGTTCTTTAGATGGCCAACAATTTTCTGAAAGAGGTTACGGTGAATTTTCCGAGAAAGTTGCTACCGTCAAGAATTTGAAACCTACATATTATGTTTCCAGTTCAAAACCGAATTAGCGACATTTTTTCTTTTACTTCCGCTGCTTTTGCCTTGCGTTAAACACTATGTCGGAAGTGGGGCGCTGTACAGAGTACCAGGTGTACAATACAGCGCCCCACTTCCGACATTGTGTTTAACGCAAGGCAAAAGCAGCGGAAGTAAAAGAAAAAATGTCGCTAATTCGGTTTTGAACTGGAAACATAATACATCAAAAGCTGTCTGTGGAAATCAAACCGCATCTTGTCGCAGAAAAGGCAACATTTCTCTAGTGCGCCGCACTATTCCATTTCTTTTCATCATAACAAGTGTTTGAAAATGGAGATTATCAAACCAATTATTCTTACAAAGCCTATCATCGTCGCTGTTCTGACAATTACTGCCAGATCAACGAAACTATTGATCATATGTGCAATATTTTGAACAAATTCTGGTTCAAACTGCCCTTTTGAGGGCTTCATCAGCAGTTTTCAGAAAGAGTAAACGGCAGATTTTCTTACAAAGTGACGCTGGTCACATAAGTTTCAAAACCGCCGAATTTTGAAACCTACTCCTAAACTAAATGCAACAGCTTGTCTTATCACTTGGCCGCGTCACCGAATCTGGCGAGTACGCTTCCTTCTTGCGTGTACAGTGTACAGTTATAAAGGAATTTCTTCAGGCTTTGGTTATGCTTCAAACTTTGTTATAAATATTTCCGACACAAATCCCCAGAATCCACCAGAATCTTGCAGAATTTACTTTGTTAAAATTAACGATTTTCAAAAATATGAGCCACTACAAATTCTAATATTGATTCAAAGAAATTGCATAGTAGTCCTATGTCGTTCATAACAAACTGCTTTACGTAGTTTACGTCATGCGGTTGTGTTTTGTACACACCCCTCTGATTTTTTTTGTCAGATTTTTCACTATAACTCGTAAATTCGACCGCAAACCCTCAAATATTTTTGCATATTCGGATTCCTTGTAAAATTTCCAAAAAGTATGATCTGTTGAACAGTTAGTATTCATTGGAAAAGTATGTTAAAAACAAGAACTAGTAGCGTGACGTAAAAACGTTGTAACGTCACGCTACTCATTCCCATTTTTAACATAATTTTCCGATGAATACTAACTGTTCAACAGATCATACTTATTGGAAATTTTACAAGGAATCCGAATATGCAATAATGTTTGAGGGTTTGCGGTCGAATTTACGAGTTATAGTTGTAAATCTGATCGAAAACGCGTCAAAACGTCGTAACGTCACGGTAGGGTGTGTCTATTAGGGTCCATACCCCAAGTTTTAATCCGGTCCAAATACTGAACCGGAAGCTAAATTTGCTCTAAAAGTTTAGCTGGGTTTGCTCCAAAGTCTGTGCAGGTATCGCTGTACAGTACATGTTGGGCAGAAGTTGCTCCAAGAAAAGGACACCACTGTAGGTAGTTACTTCGGTGGTCGATTGATTTTGATTTTCGAAGCTGCACACAGTTAGGTGCTCGTAAGAGCAAACGATGAATGAAGCTTGCCCGGAGACTATACAACTGAGGGTGGTCGGTCGGTGATGAGTTTGCAAGTTTGATTTTTCATGATGTACTGCCATACCTTCAAGCATTAAGTCGACGTGGGAATGGACACCCATCGGTACGAGTACCGATTCCCTTTTATGGAAACATAATGACTCCACTGGAATGTCTTTTGCTTATAACGGGCGACCGCACGAATAGTAATCCAGCTGATTTGCATATGTGTCATATTTCTTCGCTTCGTCAGAAGCCCAATTACTTAACCTGTTCTAGAAATGTTTCCACCTTCAACGGCAGAGATGAGATGGTCAGCTGGCAGCACAATCCAACGGTAAGTCTCTCATCACGTGCGCGAAATGTCATCGGCTACGTGCTCAATTTGCCTAACCCGTGATCTTTCACGCGTTCGGGCTTGATCGCATTCGCTTGGATTTGCAGAGGAGTTTGGGGTGATATGCGCTAAAAGGTTCTAGTACATATAGTATACATTAGTGTATAGAAAAATATTGTTTCAGCATTTACCCGGCTTTTCACACAACTCTCTTCCCATAATAAAGCTATATTAATAGTAATGGACACATTTGTAAATCTTCAAAGGGTTAAAAACTCACCTATTGTTGCACACTCCATGTTTTTCTTATGGGGTGTGCAATAATTGGCGATTCACCATAGTTTGAACTCAAATTTGATTGCTTTTCCGTTTTATTTTAATGTGCTGTTTTCATTTGTCAGAGAGTGAAGCGCGGTTACGGGTCAATATGGAGAAGCGGAAGGAAGTGATGGTTACAATCGTTTGCCCATGGCTGACCGTATATACAACTGCGTCTGCTCAAATTCATGCAGCGATGTCGGAGTGTTTTTAGGAAAAACTACCACTATCAAATTACACGCCATTGACGCCGTGTCCAGATCCCAAGTAGACTGTTTTACCCCATACGGTAAGTTCTCCCTTCGAAGCTCGTAGAATTCCAGCAACGTGGCTATGAATCAACCCACACAGACATAATGGCCCGAGCGAGCATGGAATCGGAAAGTGTAGCCCTCGCCGGTGGTGGCGGCAATGGACCATTGATGGTACGCATAAATTACCGCGAAGCGAACCCGCACTTTCGGTGTGATCAACGCGGCAAGAAACTGGAGGTCTTGCCCCAGCTGAGAAGTTCCCCGCTAGCGGTATCTCTGGCTGACGACGACTATGAGCATATGGCACCCACTCGAAAACGCCACCGCGTCGTTTCCTAAATGTGGTTGGGCCGCTTTAATACTGAAGTTTGAAGCGCGTTGTGACAATGCGTCATCACTGGGTAGCTACCTAAGTACTAGACTTCAAGGCTTCGTTGGAGTCGGCTTTTGATGTGTTTATTTCGCTTAGTGAAGAAGGTTACCATGCTGTAAGCAAGAAGAATAAAGGGGCACAACTGTGAAGTATCTCCAATAATTTATTCTTTTACATATTAATCTGGCATTATTTTGTTTTCTGTAGTTGAGAAGTGTAGCAGGTTAGGTAGGTATTGTTATAGCCTAGCTAGACAGTTTAATAGATCCTTGAACCTTGAAAAATAGATGGAAAAATAGATAGAATTTTTTACGAGAGTTATGGCATGGTGTGTTTCTAGAGCAACTTTAAAACAAACAAATAAGTAAGTCTGAATGTTTGCCATAAGAAAGTATAGATATTCTTCTTTAATTTAAGGGTAAAGTCGAAAATATCTGTCGGGGGACCTATCGTACCGTATCAGGTATCAGAACATCGGCTCAAGCGGCACGTTCTCCTCCAAATGGGAAATTTGTGCCATCACCATATAAAGCCTGTCTCATCACTTACCTGAAGGAAAGTAGAAGAGGAAGGAAAAGGGAAGAGGGAAAAGTAAGGAAATTGGGAAAAAGCCTTGAAAAGCATAAAACGCCAAGACGTAAAGAAACACGAATGTCAAATATCCGATTAATATTAACAGAAAAATGATTCTACGCAAATCAGTTTATTCAGATTGAACAGCTTTTTAAAGCATTAGCAGCTTTGCCTGCCGCAGCATAGAGCAACAAGAAATAGTGATATGAGTTTCACTTTTCTATAGGCGTCACATCAGACGCATTACGCTGATGTAGTTTATGTACTGCATAGCTGTCAGGGTTACGCCAACACCAAAAAACCACTAAGGTTAAACATATAAAATGTTATTAAACGAGTGTTGCAATGCAAATCAAGATTGATTTGAGACGTGGTTTACAACCACGAAAAGAAGCTTACATCTGATATCATCGAGAAGACGAAGATCCAATGTTCAGCAGAGCGGAAAAGGGAATAATAATAATAATAATACGGTTTTAATGCTTGTAATAGTTCATTATTTATTCAATTCAATTTTGTGGAAAATTTGGCATGTTATTTTAACAATCCTTTTTCTTAGGCTCTGAGAGTTTCAGTGTAATTTGTGTGAAGCGGTAGAAAATTTTGAAATCACTTTTGCTTAATAATTGCGATGAAATATCATCTATCCCGAAGACAATGAATCTACGACCATCGGATCGTTCCCGATTAAGAGAAAAAATTCTCCAAAACTGAGTGTTTAACCCGGGATTAAGATGAGCGATGTTTCTCAGTACGTCATCAGGACGTAGACGTTCCCTTATGTAGCGAGGGAAAACTCCAACAAACCGTTGGAGTGCTGGAGGAGATACAAAGTTCTTCACGGTGAACTTAAACTTGAACGAAGCTGTGCTCAGTTGATTTAACGAGCACGTCAACCATTCCAGGCTGAAGGTGTCCGCCGCCTCGATCCACAGATCGCCACCGGAGAACCCAAACCCAACAAATTTGGCCTGGTCTGTGTTGGGAGGAATCAGGTCTTGCAGAGTGGCCAGCTCGCTTGGGAATCTCTGCTGAGAGCAGAGTGAAGCCGGTCGAGTGCGATACGGCCTCTTCGGGAAATAATGTATTTCTGCTGGTTTTCTATATATTTAAATAGTTTTCATTTTTCTTTAAAAAGTGTTAGTGCTTAATCTTGCAAATGAACAAATGTTTTGTAGATTATAGTGTCAAAATAGTGAAACAACGTTGATTTTTATGGGTCGGTTGGCGTCAGATTGCAAGGTGTATGCTATCTTCGCAAGCTGTTAACAGAGGTGAAACCTATATTTAAGTGCCTATTGCAACATGCAGAGCCGTAATTAAACCGTAAGTACAATTTCGTTTCTTTTAATAGAAAGTCCATTATATTCAATGCCGTATTATTTGCACTGTTGGAAAGTTGCAGTGCCAATGCTCTCTTTTTTGTATTCCGTCACACCGATATCCATCATTAATTGTTTGTACATACAGTACTCATTTGATTTTGGCAACGCAAAAATTTTTACTTTGCTTTAATTCGTTTTAACCATTATTGAATAAAACAATTTACATATTTCTATGACTTACAATTCAATTGAAACAAACAATTGCTTAGCAATCAATTGCCTCAGCAGGCCATTTGATATCAGTTACAGTTTAAATGTTTCTGAAATCGAACAAGTTCTGTATATCGCATACCGATGCGCATTTCAGTATACCCATACTGCTATACACATTACTACACAATACACAGTAAAACCGCTCAGCACTAAAATGTGTAAGCCCTACTCATGAGTGCATAATTTCCAGACCACACAAAAATGTGTTACAGTTACACATTTTCAAAAACAGCTCGTACACTCGTCTAGATGCGAAATGTCGATAATATTTTTGTTTTCCAAGGTCACTAGTAAACCTAGCTAGATTTCTGTACAAAAAAAATTGCGAATTTAACGATTTTGCGGACACAGGAGCTGATTTTGTGAATGTGCAAGGGTTACACATTTTTGGTGTAGTCTGGAAATTATGCACTTTTGTGCTGAGCGGCGTTAGCGTGTACACAAAACAATTCCTCTGCTGCCTCGGAGGACAATACTTTCCTATTTGATCGATATCACACATTGCCACTAATCCCTTGCTTGGCATTGTTTCGTCCAGTCAATTGTGTTTGACTCGTTTTCAAATCCATTGTTTTTGTCATAGTCCACACGTTCTTCGATTCGGTGCCACGTTTTGTCGTCCTCGTGAAGGAGCTTTTGCATTAAGCATCTTATCTGCGAAACTGAACCCTTTTATGGTAAGATAATTGTGTAATTATTATCAAACCCAAATTATTTGTTGCTCAGTGATTAATCCATTGATTTTATTATAGGATACTCCTGTCGGCGCAATTCAAATTATGGACATCAATTACGACACCGATGGACTGCTTGCATCAAGCGGTGATGAAGCTATTACAATAGCTTCCACGTCGCAATCCACAGTAACTTCTGTGCTCCCTGTGACCAACGTACCGCCGTTGGACAACAATATGAAAAACATACCTTCAACATCTAACGCCAGAATCATCGTCAATGACGGCAACGTACAACGTAACGGAAAACGGGCCGCAACCAGTCCGAAGATCAGCAAGGAAAAAAAGACCAAAAATGAAGGAAACCTCCGTCTTTTGGTCTGTCGCAATTCAGCGATTGATCAGGATTTCATGGACTTTCTGATGAGCGAGCTGGCCACTCTGCAAGCGTACCGTAAAATGGGGTGTTAAGAACTCATGGGGTGTCAAGGGACTCATCTTCACATACTAATCGTTAAGCCGTTTAAAAATTGATTCACTACTTCCAAATTCGCTTTAAATGTGTGTTGGAAAGAAAGGTATACTATAAGGATTACTACTCATAAAAATACGCTTTTTACTGGACACTAGACATCAAAAATAGAACGGCATTGGTTTTTCTCAATTTCGCTACCCTTGAAACATTCATTTGTAAGGTGAGAAATACTATTAGGAAAAATTTGTGAGTATTCGTAAGGTGTTCTACAACTAATTTCAAACGAAACTAGGGTAAAATATGTGATGTTACTAAAGTTGTTTTCGAACACCGACAATTTTTGAGAAAAAAAAGTCTAGTTTCATAGACTGGTGGGGTGTTAGGGGATGAAATTTCTCATATAACCTTTTTATTTGTATCACAAAGTTTTTAGGCAATTTATTCAATGTATAACAAAAACTTTTCTGAATCTTGATCTTTAAAAACAAGTGTGAGATTGATACATATAATAAGAAAATTGATCAAATGTTTATATTTAATGCCGTTGTAGTCCCCTCTTTACAGAAGTTTGTGCTCTTTAGGTGATATGTTATGTTTTAACGAAGGCGTATTCTACAAAATAGATTTTCCATCTGTTTTCTTGTCTAAATATGATCAATTATTGGCGTTAAAACGTAACAGCTTTTTGAAAATGTGCAATATGCTCACTTGTTCCATATATTTTGTAAACCAGACTGTCAGTAACTCTTACAAAAGCAAGTATTTGTGAAGATGACACATGACTGCTAAAATATCTCAACATCTAAAATATGACCTATCAGCGTGGCTCCAGAGTAGAAATATCAGCATTAAATACACAGTTTACACATTAGGCCATCTAATGATGCTTGCATATAAAACATTTCAATATAAAAGAGATTTTATGTAAACAAAAAACGTTGATCAGTCTGAACTGTTCAATTTGATTTCCCTGAATAGTAACTGTGAATAATGTGTTTGTTAAAAATTGAAGCCATTGAGGTACAATTGACGGTATTTTTTTTTCAGAGTTCGAGGCTATAACAAAAAAAAACTCATATACAAAGGTAAATGACAATGATATTGTTCCTACACCTTCAGGACTATGATAATCTTTTTTGGGGATATTCAAGAAATATTTCAGTCACTGTTTACAATTAATCATTTCTTATCTTTCTTTGAAATATAAGAACTTTTTCATTTATTCCCTTAAGTTTCTTAACACCCCATTTTCATGTTTTCTAAAAATTCGCACATTTTGTTGAATATCTTCACTTTCTCTAAGAAATCGTCAAATTTTGTAATCTATATGCGTAGCAGGCAGCAAGACAATGATCGGAATGCTTTTCCTGAAAGTTTCAAGAAGTAGAACCCATGAATTAATGGGGACGAAACATTTTTTCGTCCCTTAACACCCCATTTTAAGGTATTTTTTTTTCTGAAACTTTTTTGTGATTATTACGAAAAAAGAGGCCAATAACTTAACCAAAGTTATATTCATTTGCGGAAAATTGGTGAAAATGCAAAATTCTCGCGTTTCTCAACGAATTTCACAACGGGTCTTTGTGAGATGAAAGTTTGCATAGTTTTTCATTATTTGCCATCAAAATCTCAAAAATTACAAATTTTGAGTTGTGCCCGTGTTGCAAAAATTGGAAATGTTATAAGTTCGTTAGTGGAAAATGGTCGTTTCAGCTAAGAAATGTTCGTGTCTAAATTTGAAGTCCGTATCTCAAGGCTAAGTAGTTCTTCAAGGGGCCTAAAGTTTTCAAAAATTGTATAGGAACAAAAAACATGGATTTTTTTTCGACAAAAAAAAAATACGTTAATCTACTAAAACCGGTGATTTTAGGATATCTATACTCGTTTTTGAGCTATTGAACAAAATTGGGTAGGTTTCCTTCGGAATATAAAAAAATGGTCAAAAATACTGATTTTTCGGTTGTTTTTTGTCAATATCTTGGAAACGAGTAGAGATATCGTGAATCTCAGCACATTTTTGGCCCTATAAGGTCCTAAAATCACCGGTTTTAGTGGAATAACGTATTTGTTTCATCGAAAAAAAAAATTTGATGTTTTTTTTGGTCCCATACAATTTTTGACAACTTTAGGTCCTTGAGGGACCACTTAGCCTTGAGATACGGTCTTCAAATTTTGACACGATCATTTTTTAGCTAAAACGATCATTTTCCACCAACGAACTTATAATATTTCTAATTTTTGCAAAATAAGAGATGGCCTACTGTGTATTGAGATCAGAAGGCCGGCTCCAGAGGCACGTTATCCTCCATTTGGAACATTTGTGCCATTTTCCCAGTCAGGCTCCACAGCTCACATCCAGTATGTTAACTCTCATTAGTAAAGATATTTAGCATAACCTGTTGACATATTAAACCTTATTTTTATTCGAATGGGCGTAATCAGTTTTGTACCTTTTAATTCCGCCCTAATTGCTTATCCTTTGACAGATACGCGTATTTCGACTACCACTTGAAACCTTCCTCAGTGCCAGTTATATCGATTTCTCCATTAGAAGGTGATATTGCGATGGTATTGCATATTCGATTCCCAAAATAAATTTTAATGAAATTGAATACAGTCAATTTTTTTTTTACTTTTTGTATTTAACTTTCAAATGAGCATGAGCATGATTGTGCGCCTGCGGTTGCTCCTCTGTAATGACAAAGACAGAGCCTCTACACCTGGAATCAACCTCAAATCAATCTGAAACCTTTCGAAGCACCCTCAAATGCTTCGAAACCCATCTAAACCACCTTGAACTCCCTTGAAAGCCCCCTAGGGCCCTGGCTAGTACTCAGACTACCCGTTGAACTCAAGCTCCTGGATGGGGAGGGAGTGAGGCAACTTAACTTGCTGTTGTTCGGCCCGCCATTTTTTCTGCAGTTCGAGTACGATTCGAGAAACCTTGGAAGTACCGGAATCCCACTTGTCCATCCCTGTACACATCGTTCCAACAATATGTTATCAGGAGTGATATCTCTACCGCATACCTCATGCATAAGTACTCGACCTTTGCTCCACGAAGCGTGTGCATTCAAAGAGCACATGCTCCGCGTTCTTGTCGCAGTCCGGACACTCCGGACATGCGGGGGGGAGCCTGCGTGTCCGAATCTGTCCAGATACCACCTAAAGCACCCATCGCCTAACAGAGATTGTGTCGAGGAAAAGTACACCTCGCCATGGAGCCTGCTCGTCGACTTAGACACACTCGGTATGAGCCTGTATGCCCATCTACCCTTGTTGGTGAAATCCCGTTCCCTCTGCCACTTCAACATAGACGATGTTCTGGCGCTCTGTCTCGCGCCTTCTAGCTCTAAATCAGAATCAGTGATAGAAAACAGTGAGGAATGCAGCTGAGCAGACACAAACGCAAAGCTATCTTACTCGTGAACAACAGAAGCCTGAATATATTCGCACTTCCTTCACTCGCGAGTTAACGAAGCTGGTCGCACTCGTGATTGATTCGCGAAGCAGCTCTGAAAATTTTTCAATTTTGTGAAAATACGAATTTACACGGCCGACAGATCTACTTTTCAGGAACAATGAAGCACAAAACACTACTATCTGACGAATAATTACTTGTTTTGCTATTAAAATCGCACTAAAATACAATTCCCGCATCTCCATTTGTTCTTCGCGAATAAAAGTTCATGAGTGTTTTTGTTTTGCTTCATACTCATGAAGCAAGCGGGTGCGAATAAACTCACACAAGGCTTACTCTCGGCACCGTGAGTAAACCGTTTGTTGGTTTTTCACTCGCGAGTTGATTCACGATGAGAGTGTTTCCATCTCTGATCAGAATACGTGGAGTTCTGCGATTTCTAAACATCAGCGGTATACCGGTTTGCCTTCATTTCTGGGTAGAGATCGCCTTGGTATTGCGGCGTCACATGAACGGCCTAGGGTTCCGACTAGATCATCGCTGGATAGATAGTCGATGCTACCCTTCATAAGCAATCGCTCCACAAATGCGCGAGGTCAACCATCCCCGATGACGGTCGATGACCTTAGCTGCATAACAACTGCAGTAGTACTGCCTCTCCACTATCGAACACATGGTGTTGTTCTTGTCCATGGATTTGGTAGTCATTTCCATTGAGGGACCCAGAGTCGCTATCCCTCACTGTAAATTAAATAGCTGCCAATTATCCTGGTGGTTATTTATGCAAGCATAGAGGCCACCCGAGGGTTGGCCCAAGCAGAAGTGGGAGTTGGTTAAATCCCTGGCCTGCTGTCCTTGCTGTCCCAACCTTAACCCCTCTGAAACTCCCTAAAACGCTTTGAAAGGTTTGAGCTACTGACACCTCTCTGAAGCTCACCTGAGTGCCTGTGAAGCTCCCTAAAGCCCCTCTGAAACCTTCTGATAGATCTTGAAACGTCCTAAAACACTTCTGAAACCCCTCCTGAAGCTTACTTGAGAGCCTGTGAAGCTCCCTAAAGCCCATTTGAACTGCCTTGAACAGCCGTGGAGTGCCCTACTATGTCCTGAGATGCTTTGCAACGCCCAAGTCCCTACTGAAACACTTACCTAAAAATACTTGAAACCGCTTCTGAATCCTCCTGGAGCTCTCGTGAAATCCCATAAAGCCCCCGAGAATTTCTCAGAAACCTACTGAAACCTCTATGCAACGTGTCTGATATTTTCCTGGAACTCCCTTAAAAGTCCTCTAAAATCCCACTTGTCTTCACCTTACAGTCTTCTAGCCATTCAACCTTCCTTATACTCCTTTGCAATGTTTGCTCCTCTATGATTGATCTGAGCTTGTATCAATTGCACTGCGATCTGAGCAACGACTGAGACACTGCACTTATTCTCAAAGTGCAATTTAAGCAGTTTATACAGATTGCATCATATGCGCCGGCCAAGTCCTTACTGTCAGTTAGGAAGAAGAAGAAATGTTGGAGTGCCCAGTATCGAAAGTGGCATAACTTCGCATAGTTATAGAACTGACACTGAGGAAGATTACAAGTGATAGTCGAAATACGCGTATCTGTCAAAGGATATGCAGTTAGGGCGGAATTAAAAGGTATGAAACTGATTACACTCATTCGAAGAGAGTATTCTGCTTAGAGGGTTCGAAAAGTCGGTACAAGATTTTTTATTTTTTTTATTAGTTGTCTTCAACATACCCTATAAGAAACTAGCCCACTATAGTATGCTTGAGATATTATGTATTCATAATTATGGTACATAAAAATGCGTTATAAACCAGGCCCACAGGCGTTTGTTTCAATAAGGCCGTACAATACATTCACTACTTAAATAGCAACATTAAATTGCAAAATTATTAATTGGAATATTATTAGGTAAGCCAGGAAAAGCACTCGAGGATTGGAAAACATCTCTGTTTTGAGGAAAAAGTACAAAAACTAAATTATCTCGGAGTAAATGCTTACAAGCTCAGAATTAAATAGTATTTTACTATAGTCAAAGATTAAGCAGAAGTAAACTTTGTTGAACATCTTATAATAACATTGAAGTTGTGGATATCAGTCTACATTAAACCACTGTCCTGAAGAACAATAACACAATAAAGTTTTTTGCGCAATATTAGATCAAGGGCAACTGTACGGTACTAGACATAGTTTCCAGCTTGTTCCACGATATTTGACATAGCTGTTGGACCTTAACTTAACTTTGTGTTTGAATTTTATAGCGATAAGATGCTTATTGCTTACGCCGTCATTAGGTAAAAAATAATTGATAATAATTTCTGAAAGTATAGGTGAAAGAACGGAGTACTTATTGAAAATGTTTCTACATTAAGCACAAAAATTAGACTGTTCAGCATGAAGCTTAGCAAAAACAAATTTGAAAACTTTGATTCAAATATGTAGTCATCAATTTGCATATGATGTCTCAGAAAATACATATCATAAATGTTAGGCTAAGGCTTAGTTCTAACAACTGTGTTTAAGTCTTTCACGTGCATTTTCCTTCGTAATGTAATAGTTGTACTTTTATGGCTTGATAGTAGCTGCATGCATAATAGGCGTCTAATTCTCAAGTCCACTTTTGTATTTTGATTGGCATCCAAAAAGAAGTAACTGGTCAAAATTTCAGCCAAGTTCATTGAAATTAAGAGGTGCATCAAAGCAATTTGGTGTTTTTCGATTATTTTCGAACTTCCAAAAATCATAACTACACCAAAACTTGTCAAAAATCAATTCTTCAAGCTGCCTGCACAATGCCGACCAAATTAAAGAAAATATATCACACTAGCTGTCCCGGCAAACTTTGTCTTGCCGTCTTGTGGTGGTTTGGCAACAGTTGAGCTCAAAATAGCACCGCACTCTAGATTGGTTTCATTTCGATCGTGTTGATTTCCGTCCCAGCTCATAAAAAATCAGTACTTTATCAATTTTCTTACATTTTTCAGTTCATTTTTGTAACTTTTTGTACATATAAACACAGTCACCACGAATACGGATCGCAGTAAGTCGTGGTTGCGAACGGTCGCGTTTGTCAAGTTAGCTCACGTGTTTTTTTTTCTCTCTAACCGGATGCCCAGCGAAAACATTTTTGAATAGTTTTGATATGTGTCGATATTTTTAAGAATTTAAAGTTTTATCCAACCATTGTGTGAAAAAGCAGACATTGGTGGTTACGAAAAAGTGGTGGAAAAATCTAGTGAAATTGTGCAAGTGGCGTAAATTGCTGGTCACACTGGAAGACCAACAGAACGGTGGGCTGGTTCGAAACGACGGGAATTGCCAATCTGGCAAAAGCTGCCCTGAAGGAGGCCCAGAATCAATTTGATAAGGTGTGGGATGTCAAAAAGGACGAGCAAGATGGGGAAGGAGGCGATAAGAATCGGAAACTTGTTCATCGTGGTGAAAGCAAGACGAACCGTGCACTCCATTTATCGGTGAGGTAAAAGAGGTTGTTAGGCGGGGAAAAGCCAGATGGACAGCATCTGGTGATCGTTTACGGGGTCATTTTTTTTAACAACCAATGACGGACATCAATGTGACTATGAAAGCTCTGTCCGTGAGTTTGAAGCGCAATAGCTTTAAGGACAGACTTGTAAGGATCCCAAAATGGCCGCCACAATGGCCGACTTTGGCACCTACTCACGATTTTAAGAGCACAAATCTCTTCGTAAACAAAACCAGCGCGCCTGATCTTCTTATTATAAGCTTATTTCAAGTGAGCAAGAACAGAATAATAAAATGCACTGTTGTTTGAAGTTTGCTTCTTGAGATTTGTGCGTTTGAAGTTCTGATGCACTGTTGAAGCGGGATTTCAAGACGTTTGTCCTTAAGGATAGCGAAAGTTCTGGCAGGCGGAACCAAAGCGACAGCAGGAGGGGACATCGTCACAAAATTCTGGGGAAGAAATTAAAACGGCGAAGTCATCAGATATTGAGTTCAAATAGAGTTCGAACGGAGATTAGAGCTGCACAAATAGCGGCGCATATCGTGTAAGCCTTTTGAAGATCCCAGATGGGAAGAGTATCATAAATATCCTGATTATCAAGAAACTACGGCATACGAGGGAGCCTTCGGAGATTGTTCCCATTTGGTGAGTTCGCTCCATGCTTTTTGCTCTGTAGATACATTTTACATTACCATTATTTCGAACCACATGTAATTTAATAATAATCCATTACTTTACTATTACTTTAGAGCTTTTAGTAGAACTTGTTACTTCAGACTCTAGTTTAATTTAAAAACACTTCACTAATACTTTACTTTTGCAAAAGAAAATAAAAAATGAATAACTCTTTTAAAGAAAAACTAGAAAGGACGAGCAAATTCCTTTTAATTCTACTACTGTGCTTATCTTCGGACAGATAGGCCTATTTCGTCTGTGACTTACAGACTTCTTCAGTGTCAAGTGCTCGACTGAAGAAAACCTCGCATTCGTTGTGGTATTTATACTAGGAGTGTATGTGTAGGTACGTGTGTGGGTAAAAGTGTAGGTATAAAAATGTAGGTACAAAATTGTAGGTACAGATTTGTAAAAAAGGGGGTGTATCTACCTGTTAGAAAACAGGGTGTCAATAAGATACCTAAAGCTAGGAAAATCCTACCGATTTGGTAGGTAGTCAATTGGTGTTTGTTGTGTTATTTTTCCTGCCGATTTGGTAGGTAGTCAATTTGTGTTTTGTGTATTGTGTATTGTTTTGTGTGTGTTAGGTAAAAATTTAAACAGCCACGTGTACCCATTGCCCTGATCCTTGTTAAGTAGTTTTCTATTGTTTTGTTTGTAAATTTCTAAACTTTCTGCAACATCAAGTTTCCATGGGTTTGTAATGTGTCGTAAGAGTTTAATATTTGAAGTATTCAAAAAATGTCCTTCATTGAAAATATGTTCAGCAACTTTAGATTTAAAATGATGAATGAGTCCCTTGTCTGTGTCTTTGTGTGCTTTTGATACTTCCGTTATGTGTTCTTTGAATCGTGTGTTGAGTGTGCGTTTTGTTTGTCCTATGTATATTTTGTCACAGTGATTACATGTTACTTTGTAAACACCAGATTTTGTTAAGTTGTCCAACGGGTCTTTCGTAGATCCTAAGAGAGTTTGAAGTTGGTTAGCTTTGCTTGTGAAAACTAATTCAAAACCAAACTTTCTGAGAATTGGTCGGAGTTTTTTGGTGTCATTGTTGTAGTCCACAATTATCCGTTTAAGTGTAGGTTCTGTCCGTGTCAGTGTAGTCAAAGAACGTCTGTATTGTTGTTGTGTCTTTTTGTTGATGATCTGTTGTATTGTTTGTTTTGTGTAACCGTTCAACTGTGCTGTTTCGAAAATGTAATTAAGTTCTTTCGTTTTTCCTGTTTCACTAAGTGGAAGTGTCTGCATTCGGTGTATCATGTGATCATCAACACAAAATTGCATCCTTCAATCACATGATACACCGAATGCAGACACTTCCACTTAGTGAAACAGGAAAAACGAAAGAACTTAATTACATTTTCGAAACAGCACAGTTGAACGGTTACACAAAACAAACAATACAACAGATCATCAACAAAAAGACACAACAACAATACAGACGTTCTTTGACTACACTGACACGGACAGAACCTACACTTAAACGGATAATTGTGGACTACAACAATGACACCAAAAAACTCCGACCAATTCTCAGAAAGTTTGGTTTTGAATTAGTTTTCACAAGCAAAGCTAACCAACTTCAAACTCTCTTAGGATCTACGAAAGACCCGTTGGACAACTTAACAAAATCTGGTGTTTACAAAGTAACATGTAATCACTGTGACAAAATATACATAGGACAAACAAAACGCACACTCAACACACGATTCAAAGAACACATAACGGAAGTATCAAAAGCACACAAAGACACAGACAAGGGACTCATTCATCATTTTAAATCTAAAGTTGCTGAACATATTTTCAATGAAGGACATTTTTTGAATACTTCAAATATTAAACTCTTACGACACATTACAAACCCATGGAAACTTGATGTTGCAGAAAGTTTAGAAATTTACAAACAAAACAATAGAAAACTACTTAACAAGGATCAGGGCAATGGGTACACGTGGCTGTTTAAATTTTTACCTAACACACACAAAACAATACACAATACACAAAACACAAATTGACTACCTACCAAATCGGCAGGAAAAATAACACAACAAACACCAATTGACTACCTACCAAATCGGTAGGATTTTCCTAGCTTTAGGTATCTTATTGACACCCTGTTTTCTAACAGGTAGATACACCCCCTTTTTTACAAATCTGTACCTACAATTTTGTACCTACATTTTTATACCTACACTTTTACCCACACACGTACCTACACATACACTCCTAGTATAAATACCACAACGAATGCGAGGTTTTCTTCAGTCGAGCACTTGACACTGAAGAAGTCTGTAAGTCACAGACGAAATAGGCCTATCTGTCCGAAGATAAGCACAGTAGTAGAATTAAAAGGAATTTGCTCGTCCTTTCTAGTTTTTCTTTAAAAGAGTTATTCATTTTTTATTTTCTTTTGCAAAAGTAAAGTATTAGTGAAGTGTTTTTAAATTAAACTAGAGTCTGAAATAATCCATTAGCATTACTTAATAATACCAAATCCCAGACCATTCCCGTACCGAAAATCCCACCAACTTTCTATTTACGAGGGCGTCGGTGAGTCGCTGGCATCTCGAAAATAGATATCCTCCCCTTCCCTACTATCCCTTTCCATCCACAAAACGTATTTCTTTTCGTTTCAGAGAGCGATCAATGGCGCTTAAGCCAAGGCTTGTTAGCCAGGACACAGTGTAAATGCCTGTGCCCCATCCCTGGAGCAAGAAGGAGTAGAGTAATGTGGGGCAAAAGTTCGCAGTGGGTCTTTTTCTGAGCACGAGTTAAGAACCCAAACAAATCTGTATGGGTTCGACACATAATCAGGTCAGCTACTTGTCAATAAAATTTGGAATGATTTCGTTATGGTTTGGAAGAGTTATGCGAAAAAATGTGTTTCTAGGGGTTTTGATAGAATTTTTGGACCTTTTGGAATAAGAATTTGTAGTAACAGGAAGAAGAAGAATCTCATAACCTCTTTATGTCAGAGAATCGTTATTCCATAGTAGTTCGCGAGGTGCACTCGAATAAACCAAAAACTTATAGTGCTTTATGCAGAAAGGGACATTGTTAAAACCTCGACAGTGGGGCAAAAGTTCGCAGTAGCTGTGGGGCAAAAGTTCGCACTAGATTTCTGAGTCTAGTACATCAATTTAATTACAGAATCTTTGAAGCAATGATAATTTCGTATAGAAACGACTATATATGCATAATATGAGTAGTATGCACCCTGAAATCGTTGCGACAGAGGGTCTGAACTTAGTTTTATATGAAAATTGATTGTAAAGCAAACATTATGTTCACGCATTTAAATCAATGAATGAAAAATGGCAAGAAAAAAAACATTTTAAAACATTATCTTCGTCATCCTCGGCGTGTCTTTTCGTATGTTTATGAAGGTCTTATGTTCATCTACTTTACCGGGGTCTTTCATAGCTTAATTACACAGATAAAAATAATGACATTTACACGTCATGAAAACTTCAGTTCAGTCATGTAAACTTAGTGTTATGATGGTTTACATGATATATCATGTAAATTTGTGTTATATGTCATGTAAACACACAGAGTCATGCTGCATTACATGACATATAATGTAAGTTTACATGATATTTTATGACTTTTACATGATTTGTCATGTAAACTTCTGTGATATCCCACGCTCCATCCATGTGCATCATATGTCACAGAATTTTACACTCTTTTTTCGATCCGTGTAGTAAATTCACAGTTATAATCCATCACCATTGCTGATGGGGATAAGATTCGATAACAGTCCCGTTCAACAGTTTTGCTGCATATTTGATTTTTTTTTCATGCATTTTGTGCAACACGTATCTCTATGATTACCCCACAATGTATTCTATGATTACCTCACCCCACTTCAGTAACATTGTAAAGGACAGCTCTTAGTTAATAGTTGTGGAAGTCTTCATAAAACATACTCTTTACAAAAGCTGAACACCAGGTCGTATTCCAGTTGGGTCGTAATTCTAAGAACAGAAAGAAACAGATTTCATGGCTAGAGTGAAAAGATGAACATGAATTAACATGAAATAAATGAACATCACACCAATAAATTACCCTGTACAAGGTGCGAACTTTTGCCCCGCATAATGCGAACTTTTGCCCCCACTATGGGGCAAAAGTTCGCATTGGAGTACTTGTTTTAAAAATGGTATCTATTAATATTATATTAAGTCTACAAAAGGAACGCGAAAAAATCTAGTACTACGCTTTGAAGGCAACATGATAGGGACCCGTTTAACGAAGAAAATCGATATTATTTTCTTTTCGTTCAATAGTTATTTTGTGAAGTCTGTTAGGTGCGAACTTTTGCCCAGCATTACTCTAAGGAGTGACAAAATCTTTCAGCTACGTCACTCCCAACGTTCGTATTTAAATATACTTAAACACATACACTTAAGACCAACACATCTACATGATACAAATACAGTTACACAATCTGAACCTTGTCGCATCACTCGCTTATAGTGAATCCCAAATCAACCCATTCCAAATATCCAACTCCTTGACACCTATGGGGGCGCCGGTGAGTCGCTGGCCTTTCATAAAGTAGGTGTCATATCATCACATCCTTTCCTATCCTCGTAACGGAGAAGATGGGCGTGGCCGGCAATGGCAGTTCTCATGTCTTTTTTGCTTCAACCTCTGATTGGATAGCTGATCCTTCCCAAATAGCATCCCATAAGCAATTAGAATAGGAGTATTAAAGTTTTAACATGACAACTTCCAGTATGCAATCTTCGAATTACTCCGTTACCACGCAACGCAACGCAACGCATATAAACACAGTCACCACGAATACGAATCGAACCATGCAAGACTGATCGGACCACCCGTTCTTGACTTTTGTTGCCTCAAAGAAACTTTAAACTCATTTTTATATATATACTAGCTGTCCCAGCAAACTTTGTTCTGCCAAGCTTCGGTGGTTTGACAACTGTTGAGGTCATCGCAGCAACGCACTCTAGATTGATTTAATTTTGATCACGCTGAATTTGTTCCCGGCTCATCAAAAATCAGTTTTTTCACAATTTTCATACCTTTTAAAGTGATTTTCCTAACTTTTTTTTGCATATAAACACAGCTACCATGAATACGAATCTAACCCTGCATAAGTCATCCTGATCTGTTCACCCGTTCGTGAGTTTTGTTGCCTCAAAGGGACTTCAATCTCATTTTTATATATATAGATCTATGGATTCATGGGGTGGGACACTCAATAATATTGGCAGTAATATCGATCAGTATTATATTAGTTCAGTATTATCTAGTAATATCCATGCTACACATCAAGGTGGCTGTGATTTTCTTTTGTACACAAAGACTACTGACGTATGAAGACGACTAAAGTAGATTGGAGTGCAATACAGTAAGTTTTCATTATTATCTAAATTTAACTTATAGCCATGTTCATTTTTAAATTTCAGATTAAAATATTGCTGAGAGCGTATCCAGGCGTACATCGTAAGAAATGGAACCAAAATATGTTTTCTCAGCAAAGCAACAGCAATGGTTTACGACCAATACCATTTCCACCTCTGAAAAGCCTATCTAATCGGTTAGTCGAAGCCACGTTTTTCGTTGATTTCACCCCGGCCAGCCAGAGGACCGGGATCAACTCAACGTTACGGAATGCGTTGTACTCGTAAACTCACCATGCCGATCTTCTTCGGTAAAAAATGTTCATATTTAATACCGAGATTAAACTGAAATAAATGTTCACAATTTCGTTAAAATTTAATTCGTTTTAATTCAGCAAGAAAAATGATAATTTGATAAGATTTTTGAACACCCTTTTTTAGTTGTTCCTGGCAGTTCCGGGCACAGAGCTAACAGATAAATACACAAGTGACATCATCTAAAATGCAAATTGCTATTGATTTAAAGCTTGATGAATTTTTGGATTGTTTTTCGTTGTAGTTCGGGCGGATTCCGGCCTTTAATCTGGCCAGGGCAAGGTCTCCAGCCCATGAGGCCCCACCAATCGATCCCAAGCTTAATATTGTCTCGTTCACCTTCGTGAAACTGAATTCAATCGTATTGTGGGTTCTATTTTGTCATAGCATGTAATGGAGATCCTTGAACATCAAGATGTATATAAATAACGCATTCTGAAAATTATCTGAAGGATCTGTCCCAATTAAAAAAGGAGTATATGGGACCAGAAGAAATGAAATCACAAAAATTGCAATATGCAGCACAGGGCGCTACCAACCCCGATCCAAATGTCTAAATTATATTGGTGATATTTTGACAGCAGCAAAAAACAACCACGTATCAATGAGTACTTGATAATATCATTGATATCGGTATTAATATTAATAATATTAGTAATACGAGATCGAGTGTCCCACTCCATAGATAGATTAGTAATCCGAAAAACCTTCACTAGTTGATTCTTTGAAAGAAATTGTTCTGGAACACCCTAATATACGTATTTACATGAAACAGCTCAAACTGTTTCGCAGAACAAATACTGCATACCTACATAGTTAATTCTAAAATCAATGCAAATCACAGCTGCTGGTGAGCTCATGTTTCACACTTTTCTGAAAACTGCTCCAACTCAGAACCATTAAACTGTTTCCTTTCCATATCAAATAAACCGCTCTCTCCCAGAACACAATTTTACCATCAAACGCATACGGGACGCGCGAGCAATCAAAATCAGCCAAAGTGATTTCGCCGTCATCGCGCGCGCGATCAGAACCGATGTGCTCCACGTTTTGCGCGACACTCGCTTACGTAATGGTCCTGAAAATAACTCGTTTACCGTAAGAGCTTGGCGGCGCGGCACCAGAGCCAGCCTGCGCTCCAAACCTAGCGACCAACAACGCATCGGTGACGGCAACAGCAGTTGTTTGGCTTTATGGATCGTCGTCCGTCCGTCGTCGTGGGGCAACCGCACAATGCCGATGGTAATGACGACCGACGACTAAGACGACAAAAGCGATGGCGCATATGGTTCGAAAATACGGCAAAATAACGGGATCGTCCGGGATTGCCGGGAGGTTGTGTAATAAAATTGAATATTCCACGAGGAATTGGCTGGCTGTCGCGAAAACGAAGCAATACGGTCCGCCCGAAGAGAACAGTGGACAGGTCAACGCCATCTGGCCTCATTTTTTCGGCATTGTTTGAGGAGCGGTTGATGCAATTTCAGAGGATTGTGTAATTGTTCGAAACTTTCAGCAGCGACGTTTTATGTCCGGGAATTTGGAAATCGATGAAAAAGTAGTCGATTTGTCGTGACCTAGCCCACTAATGTCGCTTCGGCTATCATAATTTCAATCTGATCAATCGCCTTTCCATCAGAAAACAATGTCAGCAGTTATTAGCTAGATGATGATCGTGAGAATTCCAACTCGGGCCATCAATGTCAGAAACTCGTGATGATGACCTGATCATTGGAAGCCCAATGCACAAAAACTTTGACAGACCATGTAATTTTCTATTCTCTTCGCAGCTCCGTACCTACTCGGTATACAAGGTGCAGAGGATTTCACTGATGGGCTACCGATTGATGCCAAACATTGCATTGGACGATCGTGACTAATAACTGAAACTGCACAGAATTGATCAGCGGATGATTTATCGTTGAGCCAGCCAGCGCAGTCCAATTTTCTTCTTGCACTCGGGAAATCGCGTGAGGTCGTTTCTTCGGATCGAAGGTTGGTAAGGTCAGATGTATTGAGAATGATCGGTTGTATTGAATCGTAATTGAGTGATGAGGAACATGAAACTAGCTCAAAAATAGTGAAGCTGTGGAGAATAGAGGATGTGATAACTGCGGAAAGATTGAGAGGAAAGTAAATCCCAAAGGCACGCAAAATCCAATCCGTTACGGTCCAAATAATACAAACTTATTTGAGGCTAGTCATTTTCACACGCAATATGTTCGATATAGTCCTGCTATCAGATGGTTCCAAAGTTCATACGCTCAATTGATTCAAGCTATTGAAAAATGGTCATTGGAAATGTGATCATTTCTTTTTAGTACAACGGGGTGTATCGGAAGGGTATATTATAGTTGCTAAAACGAAGCAAAACACCCATATGAAGTTTTTAATCCTTTTTTTTTCAATTTCCGACGGTACACTGTGTTTGTGTTCTTTGTCAAGACTGTGCCACGATGAGATGAATGTGATCGCAGAGGATTTCAGCGAGACCGACAATTTCACTCCAACCGGAAACTTTAACCTCAACACCTCGTCGTACATGACCATTTACACCCTCGGTGTGCCTCAACATTCTATTGAGGATGATCTTTTCGAGCATCTTCCCTGCATTGCCAATCAAGCATATTGGTCTATACGTCGACGAGTCTCCGGGTGGATTCCTCGCCTTTGGCAGTAGAACCAGACTCTGCCGCTTCCAAATCTCTGGAAAAACTCCCTCGTCTAGACATTTCTACATAGCAGATCTGAACATCCCGGGTGTCTCTTTAAGGGCCAAGTTCGGCATTCCGCCTGGACCTGGGGCCTTACATACGCTAAAGGACTTTGCAATCCTCGCCGGTGACCCTCACCTAATCACCAGCCCCATTCCCCCATTCGTTAAAGAATGATGTCTTCCACCTGCGAGGGCTTGGCCTTGGCGTGGCCGCCTCTTCCTCTACCCTCAGCCTGCTGTTGTTGTAGTCGATACTGTAGCGAACCGCTAGGTGGTCGCTGTGTGTGTAGCTATCGTCTACTCTCCAGTTCGAACTACTTGTTAGGCCAAAACTACAAAAAGTAACGTCAATTATCGACTCCGCACCGTTCTGACTAGACGACATTAGCCAGGTCGACATCTAGTATGACCAGTGTCTCTAGCAGGATCTGACCCCGCTGGTTCATGAAACGGCTTCCCCACTTCACGGCCCAGGCATTAAGGTCACTCCCTATTACCACCGGCTCCTGCTAGCACGGTCGTCATACAGTCCAGCATCTACGTGAACTGTTTGATCGGCCACCGTGGAGGCGCATGACAGCTGTAGAAGAAGACCTCGTTTACTTTGGCGACCACGAAGCCCTCGTAGGTACATACATACATTTTTTTGTTCAACATCACATTTAAGACAAGACATAATCAATACTCGGTTTGTGGCTGCCGCTCTCCATCCTCGGTCGCGCCCAATGCTCGCCAGGTCACGCTCCACCTGGTTCGCCCATCGTGCTCTCTGCGCTACACGCCTTCTTGTGCCAACCGGATCAGTTGCAAACACCAACTTTGCAGGGTTGTTGTCCGGCATTCTTGTAATATGCCCTGCCCACCGTATCCTTCCGGCTTTGGCCACCTTCTGGATGCTGGGTTCGCCGCAAAGTGCAGTGAGCTCGTGGTTCATTCTTCTCCGCCACACACCGTTCTCCTGCACACCACCGAAGATCGTCCTTAGCACGCGTCGCTCGAAAACTCCGAGTGCTTGCAGGTCCTCCTCGAGCATGGTCCATGTCTCGTAGAGGGCCACCGGTCTTATTAGCGTTTTGTACATGGTGCATATGGTGCGTGGGTGAATCTTTTTCGACCGCAGTTTCTTCTGGAGCCCGTAGTAGGCCCGACTTCCGCTGATGATGCGCCTCCGAATTTCACGGCTCTCGTTGTTGTCAGCCGTCAGTAAGGATCCGAGGTAGACGAATTCCTCCACCACCTCGAAGGTATCCCCGTCTATCGTTACATTACTACCCAGACGGACCCGGTCGTGTTCGGTTTCGCCTACCAGACTGTACTTTGTTTTTGAGGCATTCACCACCAGTCCGATCTTTGCTGCTTCGCGTTTCAGGCGGGTGTACAGCTCTGCCATCGTTCCAAATGTTCTGGCACTAATGTCCATGTCGTCCGCAAAGCACACAAATTGACCGGATTTTGTGAAAATCGTTCCCCGGCTGTTGAGCCCCGGCTCGTCGCATCACACCTTCCAGAGCGATGTTGAAGAGTAGGCATGAGAGTCCGTCACCTTGTCTCAGTCCCCGGCGAGATTCGAATGAACTGGATAGTTCACCCAAAACCCTTACGCAGTTTTACACACCGTTCATCGTTGCTTTAATCAGTCTAGTCAGCTTCCCAGGAAAGCCGTTTTCGTCCATGATTCTCCATAGCTCTGCGCGGTCGTATGCCGCTTTGAAGTCGATGAACAGATGATGCGTTGGGACCTGGTATTCACAGCATTTCTGGAGGATTTGCCATACGGTAAAGATCTGGTCCGTTGTCGACCGGCCGTCTATAAAGCCGGCTTGATAACTTCCCACGAACTCATTCGTTTTAGGTGAAAGACGACGGAAGATGATCTGGGATAGCACTTTGTAGGCAGCATTCAAAATAGTGATCGCCCTGAAGTTCTCACATTCCAAATGGTCGCCTTTCTTGTGAATGGGGCAGATTACCCCTTCCTTCCACTCCTCCGGTAGCTGTTCGGTTTCCCAGATCCTGACTATCAGCCGATGCAGACAGGTGGCCAACTTTTCTGGGCCCATCTTGATGAGTTCAGCTGCGATGCCATCCTTACCAGCTGCTTTGTTGGTTTTGAGCTGGTGAATGGCATCCTTAACTTCCCTCAGCGTGGGAGTTGGTTCATGTCCGTCCTCCGCTGCACTGGCGTCGTCGTAGGTAGAAAACACCAAATTCTGGGCGGGCTATTTACCCGTCGTTCATATCACCGCCATTTTTCTGAACCCATCCGCGACCCAATTACCGTTGCCGGCGGGTTCTCGGTATGGGTTCACTATGATGGCGATATCCGTCCCCCACTTAGAAACCGCCTGACAAAGCAGTTACTGAGCTGCGTTACAGTGGTTCAGGTTCAGCTGCTTTACCTGCACTGTGTTTTGTTCACTGCGGCATGCTTGAAGGCCGGGCACCTTGGACCACCCGTTGGATGCCTGTTGTTCATGGATTTCCCGGTACAGTCTTGTTCCATATGGCCTTCAGCGGCCCGTCTCCTAAACAGTTTGCTCCTGTCAGGGCCTTTGCGGTCCCATGGCTTGTGTCCTGGTTCCAGACACCTGAAACAAACCTCCGGTGGCTCGTGGAATGTCAGATGACATACTCCCCAGCCTACCTTAATCCTCCCCATTTTTACGGACTTTTTTAAGTCCGCCTCAGGTAGCTAAACCAAACCTATGTCCCTGCCGGCCCCTTCCATAGCCTAACGGCTGCGGCAGCCACTTGCACTACGCACTGTTGCCGCAGTGCCGTGACGAGCTCTTCCACTTCGGTGACCTCATCTAGGGTTTTCACCTTCAGAGTCACCTCTTGTAAGAGAGCCCTCACCTCTACCCCCTCGCCAAGGACCTATGCCGCTAAATCTTTTGTAGGTGGCGCCCTTCCTTATCGCGCTTCAGCTCCAAGATCTTCTCGCCCGTACAGGTACTGCGCACGTCGGCTCCCAGATCAACGAGCTTGGCGTCCCTTCTGATCGCCTTCCAGAGACTGTTCGTTGATGATGACGAGCGCGTCGCCTTTCTCGCGCTTTACACCTTCTTTTGGTTCGCCCTACTTTGTGGTTGCAGAGGGCCTAACAACGATCGTAACCCCCTGTTCCCTTCCATCCGGGACAGGACAGCCTTTTCAGGCCCACCCTTCCCAGCTTCCCGGGACGCCTGGCTGGGGTCCGACTTGCTGGCATTAATAAGGACCTTCGGAGTTAATATCCCCCTGCCTTGGAAATGGTTTAGTGGGTCGGAGTTATAGTCCTGCCTTCATCGTTGGCTGTTGAAGGCAGCCCCACACCATCTGAGCCTTATCATTCGAAGCGGGAATCGATCCTTCTCCCCATAGCACGCGTGATGACGCCAACCGTATTTATAGTCATACGCAGCAGAAACGCAAACTATACCGTAGTTGAAAAAAAAACTTATAATAAGAAACAAGAACTTGTTAAGTCTAGAACAGCCATTCAGTAATCGAATGAAAAGTAAGGTATTAAATTTTTGATATTAAGTTATCTCTCCAGCTTGGAGTTAGGAGTCCAGCATGATATGTCATTCTACTTTCAATATGGCAGATACTACAATTAAATTTGGTCCAGTTTGATAAACCTATCCAAAAAAAAAACAACTTTTCTACCCACATAAATAAACGACTAGCTAAGTCACCGGGCAAAGCTTACATCCGTGAGTGAATCAGTCCCAATGGCGATTTCGTCCTCCCACACTTCGACCAACTCCGTTCTCTGAACCAACAAAATCCTACCAACAACGGCACGTACCTAGCTCCTCCAGTTCAATCATCACCTTCGCCATTTTGCCAACAGCCAACAACCAACAGTCCATCTGCACTAGGCCTGTCCAGCTTTTCAAAAATGTTCTCTGATTCTCAAGTCCACCCCCATATTTCGATTGGCATCCTAAAAGAAGTAACTGGTCAAAATTTCAGCCAAATCCATTGAAATTAAGAGGTGCATCAAATCAATTTTGTGTTTTTCGACTATTTTTGAACTTCAAAAAATCATAACTACTCTAAAACATGTCAAAACTTAATTCTTTCGGCAGAAATTGAAAGCTTTACTTGTCTGCTACAACTTCTCCGAACAACGTGTGCCAATAAAATTGAAGGAAACATGTGTAATTATCACATTTGTAATCAGAAAAACCTTAAAAAGTTGATTTTTTGATAGATTTCGTTCTGGAACACCCTAATATACTAAATAAGTTGGATTTTTCAAAACGGCATCATATTCTCCAATGTTTTTTAGTTATTTGCTTCTTTGGCACCAATGCTGTAGGAGTTGAGCAAAAATTACTAAAATTCGTGAAAGTCAAATGTGGCCTAAAAACTAGCTTTTTGGAGGCAATCACGTTGTAGCGCGAAATTGTACTGAACGTAGTAGCTTTGCTTCCTAGTAGTTTGCCTTGGCTACCCCCTACCACGGGTGATAACAAACAAGCGCGATGACAGGTGTTGGCTATCATATCAGTGCTGACGCGATTCCACTTTTTGCGCGCCAAAGCGTGATTGCACCCGAAAAGCTAGTTTTTAGGCCACATTTGGCTTTCACGAATTTTAGTAATTTTTGCTCAACTCCTACAGCATTGGTGCCAAAGAAGCAAATAACTAAAAAACATTGGAGAATATGATGCCGTTTTGAAAAATCCAACTTATTTAGTATGTTAGGGTGTTCCAGAACGAAATCTATCAAAAAATCAACTTTTTAAGGTTTTTCTGATTACAAATGTGATAATTACACATGTTTCCTTCAATTTTATTGGCACACGTTGTTCGGAGAAGTTGTAGCAGACAAGTATAGCTTTCAATTTCTGCCGAAAGAATTAAGTTTTGACATGTTTTAGAGTAGTTATGATTTTTTGAAGTTCAAAAATAGTCGAAAAACACAAAATTGATTTGATGCACCTCTTAATTTCAATGGATTTGGCTGAAATTTTGACCAGTTACTTCTTTTAGGATGCCAATCGAAATATGGGGGTGGACTTGAGAATCAGAGAACATTTTTGAAAAGCTGGACAGGCCTAATCTGCACGCATCAACACCGAATTAATTATCGTGGGTGTTCGCAAGCTGATTAGTCATGCCGTGGCAATGTCCCTCTTTGGAGGGTTTGGGTCCACTCTTTGCTTCGAAATGTCATCGACATTGACTGTTTGCTGAATTCTTTGCTTCCCCCGCAATGAACTTACGATGGACAAATGGCACCGTCACATTGAGGAACATTGATCACATTTTATTATATTTCAAAACAGAAAAGATCGGACTGTTGGGTTCCTATCTTGTGATCAATTTGCCTCCAGTTTACGGTACACAGGAAGGGATCGACCGCAACCAATGCACAATACAATGCACAGTAGACGGTAGCCGGCGGAAGCACACGTCTCAAGACAAAAGCTAACCATGGATTCAACAATTCCACCAATTCGAAAGAAGCTTTAAACTGCACTGACTCTTTGAGGAGTTGAGGGGAAACGCAACGATCTGGAACCTCTTGATCGTCCGTGCGCCTACCCGCGTACCACCACAGATTCGATACAAATCGATTCTAAATTGGAAGTCATGCGCTGGCTGGCTGGCTGGGTTGTTTCGTAACACGGGGTATAACCTAAGAGCAGGTGCTTGCGCTGACGTAGTTAAACTTTCTTGAAGGGGGTTTGGGTTTGGATGGGTGTGAAATTAGAATTTGTCATCACGGTGAACCGACCAATTGTCAATGAAGACTAAAAGTGTGAAGTATTTCTTTCCCTTCTAGTTGCTTTTGTTTGTGATCTGTTATGGTTGAACGCAGTCAAGCGGAAATACACACAACACGGTTCACTTAATCTGACAGGGTGAACAGGTGGACGGCCTTGCGAAGTTTTGAATGATGGAACATTTTGATTGGTGGAATATCCTAAAAAAGCAGTTTAAACGCAGGAAGAAACATGGATAAGCAGTAATTATAATTGAAACAATTTTCTTGGATACAGTTACAGTCGTGTTTATTTCCCATTTTACCAAGAAAGTAGCCAAGTCTTTCCACATGCATGCGATTCCACTATTCAGTTCAGCTGTTGTACCTTTCTCGTACACCTAAGTGTACTGAAAGGTTATATGTTCACTCAAAAAATGGATTTTCGTGTTACCGTTGGGAAACACTAACTTTGTTTAATACGTTGTTTTTGAGAAAAAATGTTAATTGTTTAGTATTTGTTAGTAGAATTTAGATAAAATTGTTATTTGTTATAAGTTACTAAATTGTTAGAGATAATTAATAAAACTCAGAACAATATTTGTTAACACACATGCACCCAACACTTAACAGATCTAAGACAACACATACAGAAAATGAGCCAAAAAGGGAAGAAGTGGACGCAAAGGGGACAGGTTACTGGGTCGAAGACAGCCAAGAGCAAATGCTTTCGATTCTGACCTCTCAAGGCAGCTAGTGCGTTATCGAAGAAATCCAAACCACCAAAGTCAATTTAACCGTTGATCGGTGGATTAAATTAATCAGAAGTTAAAGTTATAAACGAAAGTTAGTTCGTGAATCGTAAATTATCAACATGGTAGTGGCCACCCGTGGCCCGTGAACACATATACGGCATTCCGTCCACCGCCTAGGAGGCCCGAACAACGCCTCTCCCGGACAGCCAGAAGTCCCGCCTGGCGTTGAGGACCCTCCGACGCCCAGAACGTGCCGTGAACACCCGCAAACCTGGGCATGTTCCGTTGAGACCCCTGGGCATTACCCACCACGCCATCCCGGTGGTAATTTCAAGCGCGAAGGTTGTGCAGCGCACCCCGTTATCCCGTCCAAGTTCCGGTGGTACACCGTACGCCCAAGAAACCCGTAGGAAATCCACCCAGTGCTCCACTTCCGGTCTGCCAAGTAACATTCGATAGACGACTCGGAGGGTCTGATCCACTTCTGAGACCTCCTGGTACTCTCCTAAGATCCATGACAACCCCTGAAATTCCCATGAGGCCACCTGGAATCTTACTGATACGCCCCTGGAATTCTCTGAAACGCATCTGAGACCCTCTTGGAAAACTACTGAGAGCTCCTAAAACTTTCTGAGGCCTCCTGAAACGCTTGGGAGGCTTCCTGAGACCCCATGAAACGAACCCCGAGTCCATCGAAGTCTCCTGAAAACTCCCTGAAGCTGCAACCTCCTGAGACCCGCTTCTAGGCCCAATGAATAGCATCAGTAACATTCTTAAGCATATATGATAAACTAATTATGTACTCTAGAACACTAATAATATTCGCAGAATTCGGTTCGCGCTACTAACATTGTTTGATTGCAATTGTCACTGCCAAGCCGAAAATCGTCCCAGGTTTCCTGGCTTCTCAGTCGATAGCTACCTCCAAACATCTAACTACCTTATACTCATATTCGTTTAAATTGAAACGAGTGTGTAATCAACAAACGCTGTGTTTGTTTAATGTTGTGAGCCACACACGAAATGCACCTCCACATTGCGTATTTGTTAGGTTGCTTTGTTCAACTAATAGCATACTGCTCTTCCCGTACCTGAAGCCTCCTAGGAGCCCCCTGAGACCACCTGAGATAACCTGAAACGCTCTGGGAACCCCCTGAGACCTCTTGAAACTCCCCCTAAATCCCCTTAAGATTACCTGAAACGCATCAGAGGCATTTTCAAAACCCTTGAATTATGTTGACTACTAAGGGGCGATTTCTTCACCCTGGCTTAAGGCGAAACTGAAAGCATTTCCTCATTATTTTGGTTTTTGATTTTTCATAAAATAACGAAGCAATATTTTCAAAATCGGTTTTTGTGCACATGTAGAGTATGGATCAAGGTATCTCCTGAATTTTTCCCAGGTGGAAAAAGTTTTTCGTTTTTGCAGAAACCATTTTTTTGTGAAATTTTGTTTAAAAATGGTTTCTGCAAAAACTAAAAACATTTTCCATCTGAAAAAAAAATCTGGAGATACCTTGATCCACATGTGCACGAAAATCGATTTTGAAAATATTGCTTCGTTATTTGATAAAAAAAATCAAAAACCAAAAAGTGAGGAAATGGATCCAGTTTCGCCTTAAGCGTTAAACTAGGTTTAACTATTTGAGAAAGTCTGGCTTACCAGTTAATCCGAGGTGAAGAAATCGGCCCTAAGAGGGGAGATGCTTTCTGAGCAACACTCACTAAAGTAAGATGGAAAAAAAGTTTGTGTGGGGCAAGAGTACTTCTTAAAATTCTTCAGCTCAGCTCAAATTGTATCTTTCGAATGTCAAGATTGATTGATTTCTAACGGCACCAACACTTCAAAAGGGCGTAAATGCTTTTGCAACTTCTCACCGAGCTGTGGGTCGTATTTCATTCAGCTTACACAATTCATATCCATTAAACAAAAGAAAAGGATTTTATTTGTGCTAGTGGATTGTTCTGGAGGGACGAGATAGATTTTAGTGCTCTGACATTCATGCAAACAACAGAAACACGTGATTGATGAACAAATTGAGATTTGAATTATGAAAAGAAATCCACATGCACTGGTGGGAATCAAACCCACGACTCCCAATTTGCTAAACGGGCGCTTCTTTCCTCCAAGCTGCGGAGTCAATCAACCATCATGACATGGAGAAAAAAAGCGCCCGTCTAGCAAATCGGGAGCCGTGGGTTCGATTCTCACCGGAGCACATGGATTTCTTTTCATAATTCAAATCTTAATTTGTTCATTAAAAACGTGTTTCTGTTGTGTGTATGAATGACAGAGCAATCCAACGTTTTGATTTCCAACTGGCTTGGTTAGCCTATAAAAAAAACGAGAATTGACAAAAAATTAAAGTTTGTGATGGTCCTACCCATGGAGTAAAATTGTAATGAATTTGAATTCTGTCTTCTTTGTAACGTAACTTTGTTCAGCAAAGTTTTTATCATTTATTTTCATTTCTTCCTTTTTTGGAATAAAAATTAATATTCAACTACGGTCGAACTTTTCCCCCACCTTATTTACTCTACAAATTTCAATAATTTTATATGGACAAAAGTCAACAAGAAGGGAGGGAGATCTAAGATAACCATAAAAAAATCTACGTAGTTTATGACCAGCGCCGAAACTCCCAGAGGTTCTCTGGAACGGTCTTGAGAGACCTTGAAACGCACAAGCGCTCCTGAGGCCGCTGAGAGCTTCTCCCAACAACCATTTTTGCTGTATGAGGGTGGAACAAATCACTCTTAAGCAACTTCATCTTAAGAATCTGTTGTTCAGCTACTTATGTTTCTTGGGCTGAACACCTCTCAAACGCTTGTGAGACTTCCTGAAGTCTCTCTGAGCTCTCTGGAACCCCTTAAGATCATGTGGAGCACTGAAACTTCATTAACCCTCTAATACCTAAATTTTTGATTTTGATCTAAACATCATTTTTCATCATCTAAAATTTGAACATGTTTTGGAAGATGATTCTTTTTAATTCTCGATTTCGTGAATTTCGGTTTTTGATTTTTCTAATTTTTATTTTTGAACATCCCCACACTTTTATATTTTTCCTGGAAGCCTATAAGGAGTACGGATTTTTTTAGACGAAAACATTTTGAGGTTTTATGATAATTGTTGAAATATTTTTATTTTGATTTTTTTTTTCATAAGAAATTTAATTTTAATTTAAAGGAAACTAATTTTAGAGTGTATTTGACTTCCTTATACTATTAAACTAGGATAGAAAGGTTTGAGAAAATTTAAAAACATGTTAATTGTAGTGATTTAATACAAAATAAACAAGGACTTCTGAAAGAAGACTGAAACATCAAATTTTCTTTTTTTTTTAATGTAAATACGTTTTAAAATACACCAAAGACCTTTTCGAGATGTACAGAACAGTCCTAAATATCAGCCAAAAATATATAAAAAAAATTCCTACGAAGCAAAAATTACAAAAATGCTCAAACTATTCCCCGTCTAAAAACGGGGTTGGGTATTAGAGGGTTAAGCCCCTGAAAGCCCTTTAGACCCCCCTAAAGTCTCCTGAGACCCCCTGTGATCCATGAAACCTTTGGGACCACCTGAGATATCCCAAACGCCCTTGTAACCCCCATGAGACCCTTTGGAACTTTCCCTAAAACTCATTGAGACCGACTCGACTCGAGTCAAGTACGAGACACTGAAGACGACCTTACAGTCGAAGTCGAAATACGTCTTTGTCAAAAGATGCATATTCTTAATGGAATTAAAAAGAACAGTACTTAACCAGTTGCCTCTGCAAACCTGAGCGTCTGTTCACCAGGAGGAACAGCGTCTGATTCCCATGTTTATGGTAGCGGATCGACGTCCGAGTTCCAGGGAAGGACTCTAAGCTCATCTGTGTACTATAGTCCTCCGGAAAGAAGGGTCTTGGTGTCCATCCCCGTGAGCCAGCCGTAAAAAAGCATTGCAATGGGAAATCAGCAACATAATATGAACCGAGACCACAACGACCGCAGCGAGCAAAAAAGACCATTTGGGAAATTTTTGCCATGTGATCTGTTGGTGAGAATGCGCAGGTTAACGATCAAGGTCCGATTCTTTAGCTTCATCATAATCAACGTGCACAGCTCAAAAAGCTCTCGAAAGCACTGATGATGACAAAGCAGCTCGAACGCGAGTACAATCGCTGCCCAAGCCACGTCGTCAAGATCATCATAAGTGACCTAAACGCTCAAATAGGACAGAAGGAGGAAATCAGACCGACGATTAGAACGTTCATCGCCCACTAGCTCACGAATGAAAACAGCCTGCGACGTAGCACCTTTTTCCAACACAGCCTCTGTTATTGTTACACCTGGAGATCATCACAGCAGACGGAATCGCAAATCGACCAACGCAGATTTGTGAAACACCGGATCAGCACAGTTTTTGTGTTGATCCAGTCGTACACATGAGTGAAAAATCCTTTATCTTTTTGCTCGCTGCGTGAAAGTTACTCGTGCGCTGTGTTGTTTCATTTAAGGGTGTGCGTGAAATAATGTCGACGGAACGAATGGTAGAATGAGAAGTGCAGAGCGATTTTGGGAGAGAAGAACGCAGCGCGGGCGGTAATGCTGCAGCATGGAACCCGGCAGAATGTGGAGCAATGCAAACAGAAGCGGAAAAAGCAGACCCATATTTTTCGGGAGAAAATACGCCGCCTGAAAGAAGTGGCTTGCGAGGATATGGAACTGCTGTGCCATTCTCAAGAAACACGGAAGCTCTGCCAGAAGCTGGTCGCATCCCGAAACGCGATGTGCAGGGACACGAACGGAAGCCTTTTGACGGACAGACGTAAGGTGAGCGAAAGGTGGAAGAAGCTATTCAATGAGCACCTGAATGGCGTTGAGAACGTAGGTACGGGAGACCAAGGCAATTGAGGAAATGGCTACGCCAATGCAATAGAAGACGAACATGATCCAACTTTCGCACTGCGAGAAGTTAACTATGCCATGCAGCAGATAAAAACCAACAAAGCAGCTAGTAAGAAGGTTTATATCGCAGCTGAACTGATCAAGATGAGCTCAGAGAATAATTGGCCACCTGTCTGCACCGGATTAAAGTCCGGATCTAAGAGACAGCTAATGGAGAATTGGAAAGATGGGGTAATCTGCCCCATTCACAAGGGAAGATATAATTTGGAATGTGAGAACTTTGGAGAAATCACGATTTTGAATACCGTCTGCAAAGTGCTATCCCAGATAATCTTCCGTTGTCTGTCAACTTAAAGGAATGAGTGCTTGGGAAGTTATCAAGCCGGCTTCATCGACGGCCGATCTACAACGGCCCAGATCTTCCAGAAATGTCGTGAATATCAGGTCTTAACGCATTACCTGTTCTTCGACTTCAAGTCGAGATACAACAGTATCGACCACACAAAGCTATCGAACATTTTTTGGCCCGTGTAGCTGCCGGCTTAGAATAGCACTACGGACCACCTGTTCCGGGGGTAAAAGTCCACCAAACAGGTAACCCCAATCCAAGGTGTCAGGCGACCCGTGCTGAGGGATGAATGATTGAGGGGGTTTCAAAGATGCTCGATCTTTAACGGAGCCCGTAGCGTGGGTAGATCGCCTTTTTGGGTTGCGTTACGGTGATAGATCTACCAAACCGAAATCTAGTGTCGTCCTATTTTTCAATTTTGGAATATGTGTTCTGGTAATTCAAGGAATTATAGTATTTAGTCCTTACTACTGGTGTTTTGATGACTTCCAGTTTTTGAATAAAACTGAGTTTACCAACTTTACTTTGCATATAGTTAAAAACCTCGCCATCTGAGGCTAAACTCAATGCAAAGGAAATCAAATTGGGTTAGGGATCCATGTATGTACTAACTCTTCGAAGACTGGAAAGTGCTAGTACGCAAGGAACATACTAGAATCCTTATTACTGAACACATGTTCCATTATTGGAATGATATTGCTGCTAATGTTAAAACCCGGGTCCTAAACTTCCTACTGGGGAGAATTTAGCAGTAAAACAAGGGTGATGCTAGATTTCCGATGCATGGCCAATATCAGTACTCTTGTTTTGTTTTCTAAGAAAACAAAACAAAAACTGTATCAAAATCGATACTTTACTGCCCCTCAATGGCAATTGAGTAATGCGACATGCACTACACTAAGGATACGGGTAATGTCACAATAGATCTAAAAACTGGTCGCAGTGACTAACCCGAACAGGAAAAAAAAAATCGAACATTTTGAATGAAAACGGTTTTCCTGGGAAACAGATCAAACTCATCAAAGCAACGATGAATGGCTGGCAAAACTGCGTAAGGGTTTCGAGTGAACTATTCAGTTTATTCGAATCTCGTCGGGAACGGCGACAAGGTGAAGGATACTCAATGCTCATGCCTATTCTTCAATATCCCTCTGCGTCGGGGTTCAATGCGACGAGTCGGGCTCAACAGTCATGGTACGATTATCTCAAAAACCGGTCAATTTGTGTGCTTTGCGAAAGAGCTGCACACCCACCAAAAGTGCGAAACAGCCAAAGCCGAACTGGTGGTGAATACGTGAAAAACATAGTACATGCTGGAAGACGGAACCGAATACAACCGGATTCCTCTAGTCCTCTATTAGAAATGTCACGATAGATGGGGTAACTTCGAGGTTGTGGAAGAATATTGAAATTCGAATGCGCAGCAGCAATGGAAGTCGTGTCGATTACGGGCTCCAGAAGAAGCTGCGGTCTAAATAGATTCACCCCGGAGAGCACGATGGCGTGGTCATCTGCAGCGTGATGTGGCGAGCATTTGACTTGACCGAGGATGGAGAGCGGTAACCCCAAATCATGTTTTGTGGAACGCCTCTGAGACTTTCTGAAACCCTCAGAGGCCACCTGAAACGCTTTTGATACCCAATAAAACACCCCTGAAACCTCCTCCTAGTATTCCCTAAAACACCCCTGAGAATAACTGAGCATGGTTATCTATGAGATTCAGAATCGGCAAAACATTTTCAAATCTTTCATGGCCCGTGACCTTAGATTGGAAGCCATCGATTTCTGCAACACATCTATATTGAAGATACTACTTGTGTCTGTTGCCGTTGAATCAATTTGAGCAACTAAGCTTAGGATTCATGAGGTATGAGCATGCTGGTATCGCAGGGAAACAAACATTCATTTTGTCCCTGCTAAGTGTTTTTTTTTAATGTGAAAATTAAGAAATTGTCGATTTGTTTATTCACAAAAAGTACCGTTTTTTTCTGCAATTTTATGGACTCTTCGAAAAAGTCGCAACAAAATGTTCAGCAAACTTGATCAGCCATAGTAAATTTGGACGAGCATCCTCTCCTCCGTCGAAGTCAATTGATATCGCTCTACTTGTCTGTATCGAATTAGCATATATATTGAACGCCATGTTTTACAAGGACACAAATCGAGATTACTCCTTCCTGCATTCCGACTCCTTTACATGTTCGACGAAGCGCTCTGCGCCGAGCAAAGACTCATGCCAAGCTCGTGTCAACGCTTAATAGGAAGCTCCACGATACCGATAAGAACCCTGCCGGTCTCGCGTTGGGACGTTGGCGTTGTTTGAAGGAGAACTCCAACGAATCGATGGGTGCATCTTAATTGATTTGGTCCACGAACGTCGTCGGTTGGCTGGATGGCTGGTCGTGCTGAACTGTAAACCCTGTGTGATCTGCTTCTTCGGAATATAAACTTGTTAATGATTTTGACATTCACAATCACGCTCTGGTTAGTTGGTTAGTGCTCTCAGGTCCAGAAGGCTATCTCCTCACAGCCAGTGACCAGAACATGCCTCTAGAAGAGATCTACTCAGGCCAGCTAGGCGAGAATGACTCAATTAAATTGGAGGCGATCTTTTTCTGTGAGTTCAGCCAGAGAAGCGCACCGTGAATTCTTGAATCTCTGCTCCGTTGGCAATCCGAACGAACCAAATTAAAAACAGATTATGTAAATGAATGAATGAATAAATCATCGATTGTCTTAATGCAATCAGGAAGGCTTCTGCGCGCGGTCCGAGTCCATCGTGGCTTTTTCAGACCTCATGTTTTCGGTTTCGCTAATGATAAAATCGCCATGAATAAAATTTGCACTCGTTACACTTCGGTACCAACAACATCTTGTGGCAATAATGGTTACGCTTTGAGAGTCGCGAGAAGGATGGCGCAACCGAAATCTGCATTCATGCATTCGTCTGTAGTCGGAGTAGGGATTGGGCGCGGTTCAAAGCTCTCAGCTTAACAACAACAATCCGTGCGCTGACGAAACTCGTTTTTTTTATTCACAGGCATTTCCAGAAATCGTGTAACAGATCCGGTCTCCTTGAAGCCCTTTTTGTCGGAGCTGTAATGCACAGCACCCGCCCGGTTGAATAACTGCAGTTGAAAGCGAAATAAAAAAAAACACCGCGGCTGCTGCCGACCCAACTTCATGTATTGGAGACTGAGACCCTGCGGTAAGGTCTTAACCGAAACGAAAGTAAAAAGGCTTTACCTTCGAAAAAGTTCATCGAAACGGGTCTTACTGGAATTGTGATGACGGCAGCGGTGGCGGCGTTGGCGACAATTTAGTTGCGCCCAATTTCAAGGGGACTTGTGAAAGGAGGGACAAAACCTGATTTTGAGTCAGTACTGTTGCTTGATAAGGAGCCCTCGGTAATATGCTTGCTTAACCCTTATGTGGCCGACAGGGTACCCGGGTACCCAGCGCCCATTTAAAAAGCACGGTGTAGAAAAAAGCAAAAAATTTGTCGGACACATAACGGTTAACTACGAGGAGAGCATTTAAATGATCGAAGAGGAGGTTGAACAGTAGGGGCCAGGGGAAGTTGTTGCGAAAAAGGAGTCGTGACATGCGCTGGATTTTGAACACACTTTCGAAATGTTGCTGCCCGGTGAAACAGTTTGTTTGCGCTATTTATGTCGAGGCGGTAAATCGTGAGACTGTGTTGTGGTATCTTACAGGCTTGAGGCAATCGATTGTCTGGCGGTTAAATAGATCACATTCAAAAGAAGGTTTCAGATGGTGGAGTGCTTTACGGGATTTGAGTATCTTATGTAAGAAGGAATTCCGCTGCTAATATGCCTCAAACCTTGCCTAAAGCATGCTGATAGGTTCACTGATTGCAAATGCATTCAAATTTAAAATATGAACTTTTATGTAAAATTTCAGAATTGTTATCACGCATTCACGGCCATGCACTGGCTTAAAATAACACTAAAGATTATCAAAGTTTATCAGACAAACCCGAGCAGAAGGGAATAGCAACAGCATAATAAAATGTGTTATTTTGGAAAAATAACTGAGTAGCGGAAAGAGTTGTTTTCATGTTATTTACATAACATATCCTGTTATAAACTTGTCTGTCATAAGCGGCAAAATAACAAATATTATAACAAAAAAATGTTCCTGGAACACCAGTTCAATAGCATGTTTTGTTAGTTTTAATGACAACTCAATAACAGCGAATTTTGAAAATATTTTAATAACAAATTTTGATATGAATACGTTATTGATAACAATCTGAAAACAAAATTTGATTTTTTTTTCTGTTGCGGATAGGAGCTCCTTCCTCCAAAGTCCCATATGCATTCAATGGGATACGCAACAATATGATCTATTGTTAAATGTTTCATTCATAATTGGGACGCTATTGTTGTCGCAAGCGATTTCTTATCGAAAACAGAGAGAAGCAATAGTTCTCGTTTATTTTCCAAACAACTTACGATGAAAAACTACCGTCGTTTTGAAACCCTTTATTAGGTGGTTCATTGTTTATAAGATTAATTTACATTATTACCTCATTGATCGTCGTTGAATTCCACCAGTTGAACCAAAATGTTTCATAAAATGGCTAACACTCTATTACACTCTCTATTTTCGTATTCATACCTATCCGAAACTGGGACAAAAAAAAACTGGTTTACTTTTCAAAGTGCTTATAAAACAAAAGACTGATAAGTTGGCACTGTAACGTAATGTCAGTAAGAAGAGGAACTGATGACAATATAATATTTTCTCTTACAGTTCCTCACGGAATGCTGTGAACAACAAAAATCTCGAATGGTGTAGTCTTGATTGCAAAGCTAGTTATGTTGTAATATTAATGATCAAATATTTGTACTAGTCTCAATTACACAATAATAACTGAACTTATGCTACAACAAAACATGTTATTGAAATGTAATTTAAAGAAAATATACCAAGAGCACGATCATAACAAAATAAGATTGCCCAACAGAAAATGTTATAGAACGGTGATGACTTAATAAGTTAATAATAACAAACCGAGATATAAAAACAGGTTTTATGATTCCGTTGTTATTATTTTGATATTTTCCTCTACTCGGGAAGAAACCCATTTCTAGATGTCATGCGAATCACGCTACGAGCTGTATGCCCAGGGGTTTATAAGATGCTCGATTGTTAACGGCTGAGACTGTGAGATAATTGGGAGCCACTCACAGTAATTTGATGTATGCCACGGGTCTCCAGTTAGACTAAGGCTATGGATTGTCAATCCGCAGACAGCGGGCTCGATTCCCGTTCCGGTCGGGGAAATTTTCTCGACTCCCTGAGCATAATGTATCATTGTACTTGCCCTTGTGGAAGTGCTCAAATAATATTAAGTTGAAGCGAGGCTGGCCAAGTTCCAGTGGGAACGTTAAGCCATAAAGAAGAAGAAATCACGGTAGGTGTCTCACAATTTAAATCTTTAAATAAATTTATTATCAAAGGTCAAGTTCCAATAAAATAAGCAAGATTTGACGAAAAAAAAATGGAAGTCTATGGTGTAGTTCCGAAAAAAAATCTTCATTATAGGTCTACAATATCTATTAATTATCTCAAGTTCTATTACAGCACAACTTCTGCGCTATCGTTATATTCTGATTCGTATAGATACAATACAGCTCTAAACAAGTGAGGGAGATGATAACCAGTCAAAAATAATAGAAAAAGGACTTATAAATTGGAGCAGAAATCTTACCCGATAAACGCCTAAAAGTATGCATGACCTTTGTAATTTCAAGTAGGGAATCGCGCCACTTGGGCGGTGGCTTCTATTTTCGTCTGTTTTCCGCTATAACTCAGGCAAATTTGAACCAATTGACAAAATTTTTGGAATGCGGTGAGATAGGTACAGTATCTAACCGTGTACAACATTTCAAGTCAACTGGTTCAAAATTGACTGAGTTATAGTGGAAAACAGACGAATATAGAAGCCACCGCCCAAGTGGCGCGATACACTAGTTCCTACTGCAGTGTTCAACATTTCTCAAATTTAATTTTCAAAAACAAATCAAATAAAGAGTACTCACTATGTATAGCATAACCAAACGCTAAAATATTGTAGAAGTTAGATTTTAGACAGATAATGATTTCTAATAATGTAATTGAGGTTTTCATTCAGTATTCCACAAACTCTCTTTTACGTACTCACCATACGTAAAAATTTCAGAAATATTTCACGTTAAAAAAATCGTACTGTCTTTAAAATTCCACTGAGAATTTGCATCCTTTGATAGATGCGTATCTCGACCTCAACTAGGTCGTCTTCAGTGTCTCGTACTTACAGGTATTCCACTAACACGCCAAGGTTTATCATCATTCCATGTTTTGATATAAAAATTCAACCACTCTACACGGCTTCTCCAGTTATGTTTACTACTCCATGATTTTTTATTCGTGAACAGTATGTGGGTTTCATGGTGTTATTCTGGCACTATCAAAGTTACATCGAAAAGATAATGAAAAATGATAAACCATCCAAAAATTCAATTTAATTTGATCAGCCAATTGCAATTGATGTCTAAGAGCATCAAAAAGCCTATTTCCTCAAGTTTCTCTATTTTTCTCTTACTATCCCACTCTAAAGCTATAATTCACACTCGGAAGGAATCCTTGAAAGACACAAAAGAAATCCCGTACAGAATCCCTGATAGGATCCTTAAAGCAATCACGGAAAAAATCCTGGCTGGAAGCTCGGCAGGACTCCCTGAAAAAATGGATTTAAGAAATCCCGGGAGGAATGTCAAAAAACGGGAAGAATCTTTGCAGGAACCCCGCAGGAATCCTGGCACGCATACCAAAAAGAATCCCACAAGATTCTCAAGATTCACAGATATCTTTGAAAGAATACAAGTTGAAATTTTCCGAGCAATCCTAACAGGAACCTCTAAAGGAATCATATACGAAATCCCAGAAGGCATCTTTGAAGGAACTCCAGCAGTAATCCCTAAAGGAATGTTGTAATTCCAGCAGAAATCGAAGAAGTTATTCCTGAAGGAATCCCATGAAGAATATGTAATGGAATCCTTGGAGGGATCATGATAGAAATACTGGCTGGAAACTGAGAAGGAATTCATGTAAGAACCATAGAAGATGTCTCTATGATTTAGGACTGCCTGAAAAAAAAAATCTCGGCAGAAATCTATATTTTTTATATTTTTTTGGGAGGAATTCCTTAAGGAATCACAGCAGGAATCCTGGATGGAATTTTTGAAGGAATTCCAGCGCAAATCCCTGGAGGAATGCAGAAAAAAAAACAACTTAAAGAATCCTTTCAGGATTTTCTATAGCAACCTCTGCAAAAATCCCTGAAGAGAGCTCCAGAGCAATCCGTTCAGAAATTCCGGAAGCAATATCTGAAGGAATCCCGTGAGGAAACCTGGGAAGATTCTCAAATGAATAACAAAAGAAATCCCAGAAAGAATTCCTAAAAGTATCTCGAAAAAAAAAGGCTAAAATATAAACGACTCATAAGAAAGTGATCATTCGTCATAAATAATTCCAAAAGTCCCAGTGAAGAAGCAGGGGTGTAAGCAGTAATAAATAACAAAAGTTCCATAAACAAATAGAAAAGTGCATGAATAAATCAAAAGTTTCCATAAATAATTGATTTTTGAGCAATTAAAAACGTCAAAAATGCAATGAATAATTCAACTGTTGCAATGAAAAAAGCCAATTTTCCCACCAAAAAACTTCGAATTTTCCATAAATAAATCCGATTTTTCCATAATAAATTGAGAAATTCACAATAAAAAAATATCTAAAAAGCAATAAATAATTCAAAAAGTGCAATAACAAAAAAATAAATTATCAATAAATGTCAAAAAAACGAGCAATAAACGTAAATGCATTTTAAGCCAAAAATTACATAGACCATGCGGCGAAGCCGCATAGAGGATTGAGGAACTGAGGCGGCAGAAGGCCGCCGAAGTTTCCGATATCCGATGCACCGCAACTGCATCGATTCGGTTCTAGGCAAACCACAGATTCAAGAATTTGCCCGGTATAATGCAAACATAGATGTTATCCCTTTTTTTAGGTCCGACGAGCGATAGCGAGTTCGGACAGCAAGCAATTGCTTGGTAAATTGCAATCATAGTTACGCAAGCTTTTCAGTCGATTCAATCATATAAGTGCGATTCAGCATTTCACTGTCTCATACTTTTCTGCATTTGTTTTTCATGGGTAATTTCGTCATTTTTTATTGCATTTTTTGAATTTTTTATTGCTTTTTAGATATTTTTTTATTGTGAATTTTCTAATTTATTATGGAAAAATCGGATTTATTTATGGAAAATTCGAAGTTATTTGGTGGGAAAATTGGCTTTTTTTATTGCAACAGTTGAATTATTCATTGCATTTTTGACGTTTTTAATTGCTCAAAAATCAATTATTTATGGAAACTTTTGATTTATTTATGCATTTTTCTATTTGTTTATGGAACTTTTGTTATTTATTACTGCTTACACCCCTGTTTCTTCACTGGGACTTTTTGAATTATTTATGGGAAATTTTGTATTTATTATGGAACGTTTAATTGTCTGCCAAAAAAAAAAACTTCATCTGATCTCAATTCTTCACCCTACTCTCTAGCCTCTATCTCATTGTCTTTTCTGCCCTCTATCCCAACCCTGGATCCTACGCTGTATCATAACCTTCAACCCTACCATCTGCCCTACCCTCTACCATAACCACTGCCTTATCCTTTACCGTACCCTCTACTCTAACCCTTCACCATACTCTTTATATTGTGCTTAATCGTATCGTCTACCCTTCTCTCTACCCTAATCTTCTACTCCACCCCCTCTATCCTATCTTTCACCAAACCCTCTACCCGGTCGTCTGCTCCATCGTTTACCCTATACGTTACTTTACCCTTCTCTTCCTCACCCTCTACCCTTTTACTCATCAAGCCCGATCGATAGATACCCATTAGTATGGGACACGCTTGTATGGAAAAATTAAATCCTCGCTCCAGTCGACTTTTTAGATTCCATTTAGGTCCCATATGAACTGTGCAAAATTTCAGCGCAATCGGTGAAACTATAATTTAGCGCAAGCGGTTCAAAGTTTTCATATGATTTACTATGGGAAAAGTTTTCTCTTTAATTCGAGTCGATCAACGTTTCTTGTAAAAAAAATCATTTGTTAAACTTTCCTTCGAAGAGCGCAAAACGATTGGAAGCTTGTGGAAAAAGGTATTGATTTATTACCGATTAGTGATCCAACGAACGGCTTTTTGTTTTGTTTTATCAGCAGCACTGCTGCTGCTGTTGTTGCATGTCGAGGCGGGAGGCATCACCACCCCCAGAAACAGCAGCAGCCAAGGCAGCAACTACAGTGCTACTAATAAAACAAAACAAAAAGCCGTTCGTTGGATCACTAATCGGTAATAAATCAATAACTTTTTCCACAAGCTTCCAATCGTTTTGCAGTCTTCGAAGGAAAGTTTAACAAATGATTTTTCTACAAGAAACGTTGATCGACTCGAATTAAAGAGACAAAGGGCGACCTCTGGGATTTTTTATCTGAAAGTGTAACTTTTCCCATAGTAAATCATATGAAAACTTTGAACCGCTTGCGCTAAATTATAGTTTCACCGATTGCGCTGAAATTTTGCACAGTTCATATGGGACCTAAATGGAATCAAAAAAGTCGGCTGGAGCGAGAATTTGATATTTAATGCAGGGCTCTGGAGTGGTGAACATCCTTTCCTGTGTTACTTATGGTATCAAAATATGAATTCGAAAAATAAAAAGCCATTCAATATAGCATTGAAGACTTGACGGACATCATTCTATAAGCAGCAAAATCGAACATACCTCGTACGAATCAAACTCCAGGGAAAAAAATCTACTCACTGGTGGAATGCTGAAACAAAAGCCGCAGTGAAAGCTAGACGAAAGGCGCTAAGGACATTCAAACGCCTCCCGGCCGATCACCCGGATAAACAGATAGCTGTGGAGAACCTGAGGAAGAAACGAAGTGAATGCCGGAAAGTCGTGAATGAGGCAAAAAACAAATCATGGGAGGAGTTCATCGACGGAATAAATGCCACGCATACGACAACCGAAATATGGCGAAGGGTGAATGCGCTAAGCGGAAAACGTCGAGCTTGTGGGATGTCTATTCGGGGTGAAGGAGAAACTACCAGTGATCCAGCCAAAGTGGCCAATATCTTGGCAAAATATTTTGAGAAAATATCATCAACGGCTGCATATAGCGACTCTTTCATTTCTAAAAATCCAACAACAGCGCTTTCGAGTATTGGAATCCCAAACGACCCAGGAGGGACAAAATACAATGAACCATTCAGTATACATGAGTTGTACTACGTGTGAATACCGGGCAACCCACTGGAACAATCCGTTCCCAGCCATCTTAGCAAGCTGCAGTAGAATCACTTGGCATAATACGGAACCTCACGGTGATGGCGACTTGCTCCGCCAACAGTCCACTCGTCAATGAGGCAGCATCACACTGACGACGACCCCGTCATGATGCTGGCTGTCACTGATGCTTGCTAGGGGAAATACACGCATGGGAAATGCTACTCAGCTTTGTTCATACCCCACACTACGCTTTAGATGCTAGTATTGGCAAGTCATCCGGATTAGATGAGGTGGGGTATCCAATGATAAAAAGATTACCCTATAGAGCCAAAATTGCATTATTGGATGCCATCAATCAGGTTTGGTCTTCAGGAATTATCCCAGAAAGCTGGAAACGGAGCTTAGTGGTACCAATTCCTAAGAATGGCGCCGCCTCTGCAGATCCCCAGAACTATCGTTCCATTTCCCTCACAAGCTGCGTCAGCAAAATAATGGAACGGATGGTGAATCGACGTCTCACAACCTATTTAACGGAAAACCAAAGTCTGGACTCCCGCCAATTCGCCTTTCAACGCGGAAGAGGTACTGGCACGTACCATGCAGTGTTGGGACAAGTCCTAGATGACGCTCTCAGAGCGAATCTTCATGTAGACCTTGCGGCTCTGGATTTATCCAAGGCCTACAACAGAGTTTGGTCTCCAGGCGTGCTACAACAACTCATCAAGTGGGGAATAACTGCAAATATGGCAAAATTCATAAAAGGTTTTCTTTCGAGCAGAACTTTCCAAGTCATTGTCGGAAACGGCAAATTGAATGTTATGGAAGAACAGACGGGAGTACCTCAAGGTTCGGTGTTAGCCGTATCCCTCTTCTTGGTTGCCATGAATGGGGTGTTTGATCGACTTCCAAAAGGAATTCATATCTTTGTTTATGCTGATGACATCCTCCTGGTGGCAGTTGGCGCTAATCCGAGAGCCTTAAGGAGAAAACTGTTGGCTAAAGTTCGTGCCGTGGCAAACTGGGCGGATCTTGCTGGTTTCTGCATGGCACCTGGAAAAAGCGTAATATCTCACTGCTGTAATCACCGACATCATCCCTGGAGGATGCCTCTATCCGTTAGGGGCATAGAGATACCGTACAAAAAAGTCCTGCGAGTGCTCGGCGTAAGTATAGACAGGAAACTTACATTCTCGGATCACTTCACTAGCATCAAAAAGGAAACAGAAAATCGGATGCGTCTTATCCGAGAAATCATCGGTTGACATCAATCATCGAATAGGAAAACAATTATGCAAGTATCTAATGCTCTAATAACGATTCGCTTGCTTTACGGATCCGAACTTACTTGTCGGTCCACCGAAGTTCTCATCAGTACCCTAGCGCCAATTTACAATCGCTCTATCAGATTCGCATGTGGTCTACTTCCAAGTTCTCCAACCTTGGCTATATGGTCCGAAGCCGGGGTACTCCCGTTTGAGTTTGTAGTGACAAAATCGATAGCGGAAAAGACAGTCAGCTTTCGGGAAAAAACATACGGTGGCAGTGAGGAGATCTACCTCCTGAAAGAGGCGAAGAACCTCCTACAGATATATGCCAACGGAACACTCCCTCCGATAGCCGAACTCCATCGGGTGGGAGATAGAAGTTGGGACTCCATCGGTCCGAGAATAGATTGGGAAATGAAAGCGCATGTAAAAGTTGGAGACCCGTCATCCAAGGTTCTATCATACTTTAACGCTCTATCAAACAGAAAGTACAAGGACCACACTCGGATTTACACGGACGGTTCTCGTGCAAATGGTGAAGTTGGAATTGGAATATACAGCCCACACTCGACGATTGCATCCAGTTTGCCGGATTGGTGCTCTATATTTTCTGCAGAAGCAGCAGCAATTCGTTTGGCACTCAGAAATGTACGGGACGAAGCAGTAGTAATCTTCTCGGATTCAGCAAGCGTTTTATCAGCATTAGAGGCAGGTAAGTCCAAACACCCTTGGATACAAGAGATCGAGGAAGTAATGCCAACAACTGCAACACTATGCTGGGTACCGGGGCACTGTGGGGTGCGTGGGAACATAGAGGCCGACCGTCTCGCGGCAGCAGGAAGAACCATGGTGCAACGAATCATTCTTAGTCCCGGAGCAGACATCAAGAAGAAAGTAAAGAACGACCTTAAAACAGCGTGGGAGAATAGATGGTTCAGGGACCGCAATCTTTTTCTACGGAAAATCAAGGATTCAACGGAAATGTGGAAAGACAGACCTAATCAAAAAGAACAACGAATTCTCTCCCGCCTAACCCACCCTCATTATTTCTCCAGCGAACAACAACCACGGTGCGAAGCATGTTCAGTTCATCTAACTGTCGAACACTTCTTGGCTCATTGTCCTCGGTATCAACAGCAACGAAACTCGCTCCAATTGAAGCACTCTATCCGTGATATACTAAGTAACGACCCAAACTAAGAAAACAAACTAATACTATTTCTGGAACATGTTGGATTGTATAACAAAATATGAAACAATATCACTAACGAAGTTGAAAACCTCTTTAATAAAGATAATAATAATAAATAATAAAAAGCCATCTAGTGTGAGCAGAAGTGATGAGGATAATCTCTTCGCGAGAAGCGGGTTGGGTAAGTCTCCGTAAAGGTGAGGAAAGTTAGTAGGAGTACGAGCTGTCACACAGTGGCAGCGTCGGAATTCCGATTCTTTCCCCGGCTATCCTATCGGGGGAGATAGTGGACGGAGCGTAGTTCTTAAGGGCCATCAACCAAAAAAGAGATGGACCATCTGCAATAGAGGTGGCTGAGCAGCAATTTGGCATGATCATCGACTTGCGTCCACGAAATCCAACATAAGCAAGGCCCTGTTGCGACTCGTGAAGACTGCTGCAGCGGCAGAACCAGTGAAAGCTAAGCTTACCAAGTCTACCCAGGCCTTCATTCATTGCAAGGAGGCCTTCGTTTTCGCAGGAAGCCCAAAAAGTGGCGGCGGATGCGACTATTTTGGATAAGCACTCGCAAAAGCGGCTGAGGTGAGGAGCTGTCTGGCGGTGGCCACAAGGCTGGGATACCAACCCCGAAAGTCGGCAGTAATGCCGGCAAGTCGGACCCCAGCCAGACGTACCGGATAGCTGGAAAGGGCTGGCCTGAAAAGGCAACCCCCTTGGGCGAAGGTCGAGCGGAAGAGGAAGAAAAAAAAGCCGTAAGTCGAGGAGATCAGGAACGCCAAACCAAGAAGGCGTAGAAGAACAGATGCCAAGAACGTGGGAGGCGACACGCTCGTCATCGAGACTGAACAGTCCAAGTACTTGGACGTCTTGAGGACGATACACGCTATGTCTGAACCAGCAGATTATAAGAATTGAATGTACATCGGGTTTCTTTCCATAAAACATCAGTATTCAAGCTATATTTTCATTTGCAGGAGGTTTCAAAATATTCTATCGGGGAAATTTTGATTTTTCCACCTTTTTGACCGTTTTTCATACGAATTTGCTTGAAATCCTCATTTTCGGTCAATTTCTCTCCCATACAAAATGTATGGAAAAAATTTCACCGATAGAATATTTTGAAACCTTCTGCAAATGGAAATATAGCTTGAATACTGATGTTTTATGGAAAGAAACCCGATGTACATTCAATTTTTATAATCTGCTGGTTCAGACATAGCGTGCGATACGATGCGACACCCAGCCCGTAAATCTGGGAGTCGACGTGCACAGCATTAGAAGTACTCGTATGGGTGAAATGATACAAGAGCTCAAGAGCGAGAAGGAACGCAAGTGCACCGCCTACAAAAGTCTGGTGGAAGAGGTCCTTGGCAAATCAAGGTGAGGGCTCTTATAGCAGAGGCAACTCTGAAGGTGAAGAACCTAGTCGAAGCGGAAGAGCTCGTCACGGCACTGCGGCAACAGTACGAGGTGCAGCTGGCCGCGGCAGTCGTTCCTGGTTTCGTGTTCCTGGTAGCCTTGCTACAATGCTACAGCTACCCGTGGCAGGCATAAACAAGTCCGTTAAAGTAGGAACTATCAAGGTGGACTGGTCACTATGCCATGCCATATAACCTTTCATGAGCCCCCAAAGGTTTGCTTCAGGTTTCTGGAACCAGGACACAACTCATGGGACTGCAGGACAGGAGCAAATTGTGCAGGAGGTGCGACGCCAAAGGCCATAAGGTACAAGGCTGCACAAGCCCACCCATTTGTCTGATTTATACCGCGAAATCTGTTGTTCACAGGCACCCAACGGGGGTTCAAGGTGCCCGCAAGTAACGCAGCTGAACTTGAAACACTGTGACGCAGCTCAACAACTGCATTATCAGAAGGTTTCCGAGTGGGGGACGGATATCGCTATCATAGTGGCCCACACCGAGTACCCGCCGGCAACGGCAATCAAGTCTCGGATGGGTCCAGAAAAAATGCGGCGATATGGACGACGGGTAAATACCCTATCCAGGAATTGGTGTCTATTACCTATGAGAGCTTCGTGGTCACCAAAGTATACGGGGTCTTCTTCTGTAGCTGTTATGCGCCTCCACGTTGGTCGATCGAGCAGTTCATGCAGGTGCTGGACTGTATGACGACCCGTGCTGACAGGGCGAAGGCCGGTGGTAATAGCCGGTGACTTTAATGCCTGGGCCGTGGAATGGGGAAGCCGTTTGACGAACCAGCGGGATCAGATCCTGCTAAAGACTCTGGCCATACTAGATGTCGACCTGGCTAATGTCAGTACTAAGAGTACCTTCAGTTGAAATGATTACTTTTTATAGTCCTGGCATAACGTGTAGTTCGAACTATACTCACAGCGATCATCTGGCGGATCGCTGCATTATCGACTACAACAACAGCAGGTAGCGGGTAGAGGAAGCGGATGCTAGGCTAAGGCCAAGCCCTCGTAGGTGAATGGCATCACACTTGACGAAGAGGTTTAAGGAGGCGTACCGCCATGAGCGAAAACTACTTGCTTTAGACGGCGACGACCTGGTAGCGGTGCTCTCGCGTGCGTGCGATGCGACCATGCCTAGGCGAGTCCACCCTAGAAATGGGAGGCCACCGGCTTACTGGTGGACTCAAGCGATTGCAGACCCGCACCGCGCCTGCCTGGACTAGGCGGCGGATGCAGCGAGCATGATCTGAGGAAGAGCGAAACAAATGGGTGGTGTTCGCCGCTACAAAAGCCGTGCTGAAAACCGAGATAAGGGCAAGCAAAACGGCCTGCTTTCGAGGTGACAGAGTGCCAATGCGAACCCGTAGGGTGTTGCCTACAGAATCGTGATGGCCAAGACGAGAGTGATGATGATTAACCTGGGCTAGGTTACGAGACGTTTAATGGCTCCTGTGGTAGTTTAGCACATCAATAAGTAGGCCGAGCTCTTGGAAATATCATTATTAGTCGAGACGTCAACTGGACAAGTACCACATTGGCGACGAACGAACCCCGTTTGCTTTTGTGCCTTCAAAACGATTATCGGAGCGATTGGCAAGACGTCTCAGCGGTTAGCACATCAATAAGTAGGCCGAGCTCTTGGAAATATCATTATTAGTCGAGACGTCAACTGGACAAGTACCACAGCTCCTACAAAGCAATCGCTAGAGATGTTGTAGGGGATCATCGTGGGCATTTTTTCGCGTCATGATCCTTGTTCTTGCCCTCTTTTCGTAGGACAACTGGGGACTGAGGTTGACGATGAGGAGAGGGTCACCAATGTAGAACTTGCGGGGATACCCAAGTCCCTTAGCATAGGTCCCCAGGTCCGGATGGATGTCCCAATCATGGCCTTAAAGTAGCTATTGCAGAGGCTCCCGAGATGTTCAGGTCTGCTATGCAGAAATGCCTGGGCGATATGCTTGATCGCGCAGCGGAGATGGTGCTCAAAAAGATCATCCTCAATAGAATGTTGAGGCACACCGAGGGTGTAAATGGCGGCTCGAGTAGCCAGTACGGCTTCCGGAAGGGAAGATCGACCGTAGACCCTATCCTGTCGGTTACAAAAATCACCGAGATTGCGCTCCAGCGTAAGAGGAAGGGGATTCGCTGCTGTGCAGTAATGACGTCGATGCGCTCCTGTGTCTGAGGATACCCGGTTACCTGTACAAGACTCTCGTAAGCTACTTTCAGAATCGAGACTAGTTTACGGCACAGAGGTGAGTCGGAAGTGCTGCCGCATAACCTCAGAAGTTACGAAAGGTTCCATCTTGGGTTCGGTGTTATGGAATGTTTTGTACGACGAGGTGTTGAGGTTGTAGTTCCCGGTTGCAATGGCAATCGTTGGTTGCTGCTCGATGTTGCTGCATCCTGCTCTTACTTGTTTGTCAGCAGATGGGTAAGAGCAGAATGCAGCAACTTCGAACAAGTTCAACCTACGTCGTCCTAGTCCTGGAATCCGTCTCGTGAGGGTTCTTTGATGTATTGAAATCGAGCCTCTTGAACGACGCGGTCGTGGCGGCAGCATACTAGGTTAAATCCAAGTTTGCAGAATGGAAAGGAGTCTCCCGAAAGGTCCAGGGCAGACGGGGCCTCCTTTCAGCATGCCCTTTTCCGGTACTCGCGGTACTTGAGTGCCACCCCCGTATTCTAAAGACAAATGACCACCACTGGGAGCTGGCAATGCACCGACACCATATCTTGGTGTACTCCTGAAAGAGCGAGTAATGGTTACGGTTTAGGATTAGGTCGGCTAGTAATCCCTTTTCTTTCATTGGTGTCGGAGGTTTGAAAACATGTAGAGAAAAGGGTGAATGTAGATACAGCGAGCGAGGGTAAAATATACAAAATAAGAACAAGCGAACGGGTCAGAAGTTGAACTAAGGACCTTCAGCATACAAATCAGAAACGGTAGCCACTAGACAACCAAGCCCGTCTGCCTATATCGATATTTCACATAACGTTGATTTACATTCGTCTTAAATTTTATTGTGTGAATTATCAATAAAGCACCATTAAAGTGCAGTCGGGAAACGAATGATGTAACCAGCGATGATGATGGTGATTGAGAGATATATTTATAGAATGACATCTGCTGGAACTGTCTCCACACCGGTATAGAAGAGACTACCGGCAATTTTTCACGTGGCTGGAAGGGATGGCTGCCTCCGCCGGTTGCATGCATATCATGATAGCAGCAAAAACAGTGACAAAAAGCCGCGGCGACGAGCTCAACCATTTAATGAATAGAACACGAAAAAGGCAGCCACCGTACGAGCGAACAGCTACCTGATAATTAATATGCACTTATTGTTACATACACTACACACAGTCAACCACACATTGTCGGGTGGCTTCCAGTCAATCTCCAGCTAGGAATTCTAAGCTCGTCAACCAAGCGAACAAAAAATCACTTCTATTCATACAAAATATATATGTATCTCCTCCAAGCAGCAAGTGCACAGCGAAGGAAGAAGCACCAAACCATTCACGCTATTGTATTTATATTTCACTTAGTGTCGGTTGGGAAAGGCACGGGAAATTCTACCAATAGAGATAGAAAAAAAATCACAAACGACCGATGATGATGAATTTATTCAAAGCACATCGTCGTCGTCCGCTTGGATCATCAACCGTGCCTTAGCTTAGTCGTCGTCGTCACCGTCTTGGTCGTTATGCACCGGCGGACTGGAGCAACGAACAGTAATGTGCAACCGGGAGAGGGATTTCCTCACCCAGAGCCCGGCCAAACAATAACGGAGTGATGCGCAGCACTTGCCACCACACACAGGGGGAATTGGAGGTGAGAGGCAAACCAAGATGTGAGTTGGATGATAACATTGTTACGTGCAGAGATGGGCTAGGCGTTAGACGCAGTGCTCTAGGTGTATTACGACGACTACGACGACAACGACCCGGCGGACGGTACAGATCACCGGTGCGTACCATTTGGAAGCCGCCCGTCAAGACCTAGGTTAACCTGGAACTATTGTTTCGGAGCAAAACTGGGCTAATGTTATGCAACAGGTGCTCCTAATTCCCCTGGAAAAGTTCTCATTAAATTAGGGCAGCTTCTTTAAATTCCATCTTGGACAATGTGACACAGTTATGTCCGGTAGCTAAGTGCCTGCTTCTTAGCTTAGCTTTGTTTCTGTCGAAGTCATCAATCATATGCACTAGGGTTACCATGTAAGAGTATGATAATCTTACCTACATTTTACATTATTGCTAAGATAATGGATTTTTTGTGTTGATATTATCATTGGGCAAATCTGGCTGAGACATCGATTTGTGTGAATCGATTCGAATCGGATCAGCAGAATCGATTCACCGATTTAATCGAATGCTTTGAATCGATGTTTTCACATCGATTCGATTGTTAAAATACCGTGATTTCAGGTGAAATTGATCATCTTTCACAGTTTTTGGCTTCTATTTTTTGAATAGTTGTCGATATGGTCAAACTCAATGCTTTAAAACAAGTACGACCACGGGTTGATACTTCTACTGCAAATCATATGATTGCAATAAATATCAGTTAAAACAAAAAATCAGAAATTACAGTTTCGGGGTGAAATTGATCAGTCAGTGAAATGTCTTTGTAAGTGCTGAAAATAAATTTTCCATATGAATTCATCACCTCAGAATGCGAAAAGCTTTGTAAAACTTCTACAAGTTAGGTAAATTCTTAATTATTTAAATTTAAAGTTTAACAAATTTAAAGAATACGCCTAAAAGTATGCAATTCTCATACCAAACAAGTCATTCCTTTAGCAAAAGTAAAATTGTATGCATACATATCAATATTTGTAGAACTTTTGATGACGAAATCAGATTTAGCAAACACTTGGCAGCTATGAACATTTATTCGAATATTCATTCCATGTGCGATACAGCTATGGTTACAATAGTTTGAAAATGTCTTTGAAATTCGCCAAACACGCAGTTTTGGAAAATATTAAATTTAATACAGAAATATGTGACTAATTAGCTGTAAAACATGTAAACTCATCATTCAATAGCCCTTGAGCCAGATGATGGTCATTTTCTACAAATTGTTTTAAGTTCAAAGCTTTATTTTTGACAAATAAAAATTGCCCTCACGTCGATCAATTTCACCCGAAATCACGGTACTACAGAACTTTAAAATGATTCAGTTGCTGCATGTAGTTCAAGTTCATGGTATGTTTTATTTGTCTAAATAAATTTAATATCAAAATTTGAGGCTGCACATCGAACAATTCGCGACTCTGATTTGAAAATGGATATAACGTTGAGACAGTGTATTCTAAAAAAAGAAATTTATATTTTTGAATCGAGAGAAAAATCCTGAGATTCTGATATTCCCCAGAACTCTGAGAAGTATTTCCATATACACCCTTAAATGAAACAACACAGCGCACGAGTAACTTTCACGCAGCGAGCAAAAAGACAAAGGATTTTTCGCTCATATTTGTGTACGACTGGATCAACACAAAAAATGTGCTGATCCGGTGTTACACAAATTTGCGTGAAAATTCTTTTCTCTTTTTGGTCGCTGCGTGAAAGTTACGCGTTGCGCTGTGTACATCGAGTTTTGCGTGTAGTACTGAGTTAAATTCCCGCAGACTGCCGAGAGAAATTTCTCTAGAATCTTTAAAGAGGCTCCTAGAATGCTGAAAAGAACATCAGAATCCTGAGCGACATTAGTTGACGGATATTTGGTTGGCAGTCTGGAGGTTATATGTCGCGAATTAGTGGGACGTTCCGGGTGATGAACAGTGTTGGTAAAATCACACTCAAAGCAGACTCATGAGCCGCTCCTGCGTGAGCAAACTCGCGCGCGATTATGAATCATTTTCTCACGCGCGAGATTTTCATGCAAAATCTCGCTCTCACGAGTCAAGCGCCGAAATCTCGTTCGCTTGTAAAATGAATCCCAATCAATTTGAACGGCATTTAATGTTATTGCAAGCTAGATTTGCTTTTGTTCTATTATATAATCCTAAAAACTTTGATGCAAATAATAAGAACACCAAGAAATAAAGCAATGAGTGAAATCGCGAGTCAACTCATGCATGATTTTTTCGGCGGCGAGTTTTGCGAGTCAAGATTCGCGCGTGAAACAACTCAACGATGAGATTTGAGAATATTAGTTTTTACCAACACTGGTGATGAAAGTTCAAAGTGTCCCGTGAAAATTGATGCTTGGCCGCTGCGAGCAGTTCTCGATCAGGTGGAAGATAATTTTGCTTGGTATGATTCATAACACAGTTGCGGTGTTGAATTTCCTCCCTTTTGTTGTGTTCACGTTTACGATTGCCGAAGACCGTGCGACGTGGTTCATTTGCTCGTGTCACATTCCGCTTACGTCGCCTTCTCTTTCAAGAGAATCTTCCCCTAATCTTGTTAGAGATTTTCCCTGATTACTAAGAGGGTCTCTCGCAGAATCCTGAAAGGGATTTCTGGGAACAACTGCTCCAGATTATAGAAAACAGAATTTTATTGGAATTCTCGTAGAATACTGAGAAGGATTTCTTCCGAACCCTTAGAGAAATCACAAAATCTATGCGAGGGATTCTCCAAAATTCATTTTTTTTCTAGAGAATTCTGCCTAGAATCTCGTGAGAAATTCTTCAATAATTAATAATTCTAAAACAAAACGTTCCCTAGAAAAAAAAATATTGCCCCAGAATATCAAGGATGTTTTCAGAATCATAAGACAAATTCTCCAGAATCTTGAGAGAAATTTCCCCAGAATCCTGACGGGGTTACCCCAGAAAGACGATTTATCGGAGAATCTTGGGAAGAGTACTCGCAGAATACTTAGTGACATTCCCCAGAATCTTAAAAGGATCTAACGTAGAATCCTGAGAAGGATACCACTAGAATCCTGTGTGAAATTCCTCCAGAGTCCGAAGAAATATTCCCTCAGAATTCTGAGATGAATTTCGCCACAATTCTGAGAATGCTGAGAATGATTCTTCAAGAAGTCTGAGAGGAGTTCCTGAAAATGCTGAGAAAGATTTCCTCAGAATTCTGAGTGGAATCCGAAGTGAGGGTCTACTCTAGTTTTCTGAAAAGGATTTTCTCGGAATATTTTATAGAAATTCTTCCAGAATCCTGAGGGATTTCCTCAAATTCCCGAGATTGATTCTCCCTGAATCCTGTGACGGATTGCCTCGGAATCCAGAAAGAAGTTTGTTCTCGGGATTCTCCCAGAATGCGGTTATTCCCAAAACTCCCTGGCGTTTCGTTGCAGTATCCTGAGAGGGATTCTCTTAGAATCCTGAGAGAAATTCTCCTGCAGTATTGAAAGACATCCCATTAGAATCCTGAAAGAGCTTGCCCCAGAACTCTGAGAGAGAACCTCCACATTACTAAGAAAAATGCAATCCTGCGAGGGATTCTCAAAAAAAAAAAAATGTTCGGAACCCAGAGATGGACTGACCTAGGTTCCTGAGAAGGATGCGCTAGAACCATGGAAGGGTCACTCTAGGCCATAAGGAAAATTCCTTCAGCATTCTGAGAAAGATTCACTTAGAATCCTGGGAGGGATTGGCCAAGATACCTGAGATATACAGGTATGCCTCGATTCAGTGGACCATAGATTATATACCCTCTATTTTATGTACTTTGATTTTATGAACATTAAACCTCGATTTTATGTACTTTTCGTTAATGGTTAAATTCTACTGTGGATTCTGAAAAAAGGTAAGCTAATATTTTTGAACCGAAAGAAAAAACGAATGTAAAAAATCGATTCGGTCGATTTCGTGGGGCTTTAACATCGATTCAAAAAATCGATTAATCGGAACAAAAACATCGATGTTGCTAACATCGATTCAAAATTGCCCAACGCTAGCGTGTACTCAGTACACGACGCACTGCTCCCGGGTTAATGGGTAACATAATAATACACTAATGAGTTTAAAAAAGATAACTATTGCCATAATTCTTCATTTTTTTCCGGATATTTTACCTTGATTAATAAGAACATTAGCTGTTATATATAATGTTACTCGAATTAGCTCAAATTAAGCAACTGCATAGGAAAACGTTTATCATCGAACTGATAGTAATAATGCAATTTGCAATACGACTGCAAACAGCTGTTCCCAAATCCGACAGCATATGGTCTACCGTAGACCCCAGACTGGCGGTCTGTTGTCTGACTGATATTTGATTGCAGCACGATTAGTCCAAAGCATGAGCAGCAAAATATAGGTTGCACTCGTTCAGCGTGCCGAAGGTCGTAGATCAGCGTGCACTACAGTAATTAATAGCGCAACGAACGGAAAACTGGTCGATCATAACGTTTTTCGATGCCATCACGTAGATCTTGGTCCATTCAATCACTCACGACCCCAACTCAAACTCGTTTTATAGTATGTTCCTACCTAATAGTAATTGCTACATCTAATGTGTACCGGTGTTCCGTTGTTGGTAGTACCATTTCTATCACGCGGGCACAACACCCCATCGCGACTGCATTGCGCCAATTTCAATAGTGAAGCTCAAGGTAACGCATAATAATAGCTATCTATCAGAACAAATAAAAGGCGGTAAATTGCGCTTACCTACCTACTGTCGTACACGTTGCATGAACTGTAGTTTACATTGCGTATCTCTTCTCCTCTGACATCACATCCCGCTTCAGCTGTGTACACACAAGCTGCAAGCGAGAGCGACAATTCAAGCGCAGTAACCGGTAATAATATGCTACGTGTAGGGTTACTGGATTCTGTGGTATGCAGGTTTATGCATTTGGATCTTTGAGAAAGAGTACATTATTTGTATTTATAAATAGTCATCCTAGTTTTGTTCATTAAGAATTTTAACCTTTGTCATGCATCCACATTGGTCAACATATCAACAAGTCTACAGGTGGTTTTCTTGCCTATGTAATAGAACCAGACTCTGCTTCCTCCAAACCTCTGGAAAGGCTCCCTCGTCCAGAAATTTCTGCATAGCAGACCTGAACATCTCGGGAGCTTCTGCAATAGCTACTTTTAAGATCAGGTTCGAAACTCCGTCGGGACCGGGGGCGCTACTTATAAGGGACTTTGCTATTTCAGCAAGCTTCACATCGGTGACCCTTTCCTCATCGCCAGCCCCAGTCTGTCCTACGAAAGGAGGCCAAGGACTAGAATCATGACGCGGAAAAAAACCCCTCGATGATCCCCTCCTACATCTCTGGAGACTACTCTGCAGGAGCCATTATACCTCTACAGAAGCCATTACACGCGGCGCAGGTCCGCATCCGCTTGAGTCCACCAGTAAGCTATTTCTAGGGTAGACTCGTCTAGGCTTGGTCGCAACGCATACACGCGAGAGCACCGCACCAACCCATCGCCGTCTAAACGTAGTTGGTTTCTCTCACGGTGGAGCGCCTTCCTAAATACCCCTTCGTCGAAGTATGATGTCTTCCACTTGCGAGGGCTTGGCATCTCTTCCTCTACCCGCTGCCTGCTGTTGTTGTAGTCGATACTGTAGCGAATCGCCAGGTGATCGCTGTGAGTGTAGCTATCGTTTACAATCTAGTTCGAACTACACTACGTGTTAGGCCAGGACTACAAAAACTTACGTCAATAATCTTGGTACTCTTGGTACCGACAAGCCAGGTCGACATCTAGTATCGCCAGTGTCCCTAGCAGTATTTGACCCCGTTGATTCGTGAATCAGCTTCCCCATTCCACGACCCAGGCATTGAAGTCAGCCGCTCCAGCATCTGCGTGAACTGATCGATCGACCACCGTGGAGGCGCATAACAGCTACAGAAGAAGACCCCGTGTACTTTGGCATACACGAGCCCGCATTGGCGTACCTAGGATTTTTTTCTGGAGGGGGCCCAGGGGGGAGGTGGGGCCTGACTTAAGATGACTTCTAAGCGGCTTGGTCGCCTAATATGTGAATATGCCACGCCGAATTCACAGTTTTGAGGAATCAAAATGACTGTTAGCGATTTTTTCAAGGATTTCTCCATATATTTTTGCAAGAATTGCACTAGAGATTGCTCCAATAATTTCATCTGGAATCGTTTGATGAATTTCTGCAGGAATGTCTTCCCAAAATTCTTTCAGAAAGTGTTACCAGAGATTATCCAAAAATTAATCCAGGAATTCCATAATAATTTTATACAAAACAATTGTTACTTCAATAATACGTCTTGAAATTGCTGCAGACATGGATTTCTTCAGATGTTTTATCCAGGGATTCCCAAAGAAATTCTTTCAATAATTCGCTAAGAAAGCTCTCCTGATTAGAGATTTTCTTATGAATTCCTTTTTGCATTCCTTGCGAAATTCCTTCTGGGGTTTCTTCAGGAATTCCTCACGGGATTCCTGCAGTAACTCCTCTAAGAGTTCCTCAACGCGCTCTTTTTGGGATTCCTTCAGGGTTTCAGCGGTTTCCTCAAAACTTTCTCCACAAAAATCCTGGAATTCCCTCAGAAATTGATCCTCGGATTTCTCCCTGGGATTCCTCAAAGAATACCTCAAGGGATGTCTGTAGAAATTCCTTCGGGAATTGATCCAGGATTTTTTTGTGAATTCTTTTGTGGATTCGTCTAAGAATTCCTACAGGAGTTCGTCCAGTAACTACTCTAAAAATTCAGCTAGAAATTCCTCTAAGAATTCCTCCGGAGATTCCTCCAGATGTTCCACTAGAGATACCTCAAGGAATTCCTCCAGGAATCTAGGGATTTTCCAGTGATTCTTGAAGAAAGTCCTCCAGAAATTCCTCCAGGGATTCCTCGTGAAATTTATGCAGAGATTCCACCACAAGTTCTTTTGGGGATTTCTCAAGGATTCCTCTAGAAATTCCTCCAGAGATTCTCAGATATTCTTATAGATATATCTCAAGGAATTCCTCTTGAGATTCCACCAGGGATTCTACGTGAAAGTTTTTGAGTGATTCTTCAAGAAAATCCTCTGGAGATTTCTCAAGGAATTGTTTTAGAGATTCCTCCAGGAATTCTTACAGTCATGTCTCCAGGAATTTCTCCAGAGATTTACCCAGGCATTCCTCCAAGATTTCATTCAGGGACTTCTCCAGGAATACCTTTAAGAATTCCACCAGCAATTCCTGCAGAAATTCCTCCAGGAATTGATCCTAGAATCCTTTCTAAAATTTTTACAGAAATTTCTCAAGAAATTTCTCCAGGAAATCCTTCTCCCGGAGTTTTTTCAAGCATTATTCCAAGAACTTCTCCAGAGACTCCTGCATGAATTCCCCTAGGAATATACAATCAAAAATTTCTTCATGAATCTTCCAGGAAATCCTCTAGGGATTGCTCCCGGTATTTATCCAGGAATTATACCAAGTATGCCTCCAGGATTTCATCGAGGCGTTTCCCCAGGGACTTCTCCAGGAATAATACCAGGAATTCCACCAAGAATGCCTTCGGAAGTTATCCCATGAATTTCTTCAAGTTTTTTTTTCCAGGAAATCCTCCAGGACATCCTCCAGGGATTCCTCCAGGAATTCTGTCAAGATTTTCTTCCGTAATTCCTGAAAAAAAAAAATTCAGGGATTACGCCGGAAATTTTTCAAAGGCTTTCTCCAGTATTAGGAATTACTCCTAAATGGATTCCTCCAAATATTACTCCACAGATTCCTGCAGAAATTATTCCATGGATTCCTCCAGAAATTGCACCAGGAATTTCTTCAGGGATTCCCAGGCCCGGATTAAGGATTGTGGAGGCCCGGAGCTCGAGCGGATGTGTGGGCCTCGGTTAGATGAGCATTTTTTTCTTTATTTTCGAATACTATTTGAGCAATATGAATAATAAAGTTAATTTTAGCAACAAAAAAACAAGGTTACGTGGGGTCCCCTGAAATATGGGTGCCCGGGGCCCTTAACCCCACGCCCCCCCTTAGATCTGGCTCAGGGGATTCCCCTAAAGATTATTCCAGAAATTCCTCCAGGATTTCCTCCGATGATTCTTCCAGTAATTCATCCAGAATTCCCTCTGCGAATTCTTCTGGGAATTTTTCTAGGAAATTCTTTTGAAATTTCTCCAGAAGTTCCTTCCAGAATTCCTCTAGAGATTGCTCCAGAATTTCATTCAGTGATTCCTCCAGGAATTCTTCAAGGGATATTTCTTCGGAAGTACCACAAGAAATCCTCTAGGGATTTCTCCAAGAATTCCTCCTAGAATTCCGCCAGGAATTCGTTCAAATGTTCCTCCAGCTATTCCTTCTGAGGTACCTCCAGAATTTGCTTCAGGGATTCCTCCAGAAATTCCTCCAGGGATTTTTCTAAGAATTTCCCAGGGATTTTTCAAAGAATTCCCCAGAAATGTCTCTAAAGATTCTTCCCGGAATTTCTCAAAAGGTTTCTTCACATATTTCTCCAGGGACTAATCCCAGCATTCCTCTGGGAAAGGTTTCTTCACATATTTCTCCAGGGACTCCTCCCAGAATTCCTCTGAGAAATTCTCCAGGTATTCATCAAAATTTCTCCCAGGGTTTGCTACAGGAATTCATCCAAGAATTTCTGCAGTAAGTTCTCCAGGAATTTTTCCAAGAATTCCTCCAGGGTTTCCTCCACGGATTCATCCAGGGATTTCTTTGGAAATTCGTCCAGGAATTTCTCCAGGGCTGCCTCCAGGAAATCCTTCAATAACTTCCTCACAAATTCCTTCAGGGATTTCCCCAAGAATTCCTCTAGCAATTCTCCAAGAATAAATCCAGGGATTCCGCCAGGAATTTGCCCAGAAGTTCCTCCAGGATTTCCGCCAGAAATTCCTCTAGGAATTGCTTCAGGGATTTTCCAGCAATTGTTGCAGGAATTTCTCCAAAGATTCCTCCAGAAATTTGTCAAGGAATTCCTCCCGGGATTCTTCATGCGGTTTCTTCAGCAATTTCCAAGGATTCCTCCCATATTTGCTCTAAGAATTTCTCCAGGAGTTCATCCAAGGATTCCTCCAGGTATTGTTTCAGAAACTCCTCCAGAGGGCTTACTCAGGCATACCTGCAGGAACTCCTCTAGAAATTTCTCTAGGAATTTCTTCAAAAATTTCTTCAGGGACTTCACCAGAATTCTTTTAGTGATTCCTCCAGAATTTCATTCAGGGATTCCTCCAGGAATTCTAGTAGGAATAGTTCCTCGGAAGTATCGCAAGAATTCCTCTAGATATTTCTCCAGGAATTCCTCCTGGAATTCCACCAGGGATTTTTTCAAAATTTTCTCTAGGCATTCCTCCTGAGGTACCAGGAGTTGCTACAGGGATTCCTTCAGAAATTCCTTCGGGGATTTTTTTATGAATTCCCCTGGGATTCTTCAAAGAATTTCTACGGAAAGTTCTCTAAAGATTCCTCCCGGAATTTCCCAATAGGATTCTTCACTAATTTCTTCAGGGATTCCACCAGAAATTTGTCCAGAGGATCCTCCAGGATTTCCTCCAGAGATTCCTCTAGAAATTGCTTCAGGTAATTTTTCAAGAATTCCTCCAGGGATTTCTCCAAGAATTTCTCCGAAAATTCTTCTAGAAATTCCTCCAGGAATTCATGCAAAAATTCCTCCATGAATTCCTCCAGAAATTTGTCTAGGAAATCCTCCCAAGATTCTTCAAGCGATTTCTTCAGAAATTTCTCTGAGGCTTCCTTTTATTTGCTCTAAGGATTCCTTCAGGAATTCATCCAGGGATTCCTTGAGAAATACTTTCAGAAAATTTCTCTAGGGATTCCTACACCTGCAGGAATTCCTCTAGGAATTTCTCTAGAAATTCTTTCAGCGATTGCTCCAGCAGTTTTTTTTTTTGAAATTGCTCCAGGAATACCTGTAGCTACATCATAAATCCTGAATCTTTTCAAAAATTGATGCAAGGGCAGAAATTTGAGAAATTCGTTCATCATCTTTTCCAGGGATTCACTCAAGATTTTTTACAGAATTATCTGAAGATTTTTTGAATTATTTGAAGGTATTCTGTGGGAAATCCTCCAGCAATTTATATTGGAATAACTTAAGATAAGTTTAGAGAAGTCCTCCAAGAATTCTTAATTAATTATCTCCGAGGAATCTTTAAGAAGTTTATCCACAAATTTATTCAGGAATCCAAGAAGATGCTACAGAAATTCGTCGTGCTATTCTTTCAGGAATATATCCTGTTATTAGTTATTAGTGTTATTCTATTACAGTCAGAGCAGACTCTTTTGTAATTCTCCCAGGGTTTCCTCCTGCAAATTCAGTTGAAAATGCAACACGAATACCTGTAGTAATTGCTTTGCAAATTCCTCAGACATTTTTTTTTGAATACATTCCAGATAGTTGTCCAGCAATTCCTTCAGGTGAATTCCAGGATTTTTCCAATAATTCCATCATTTGAGAGTTTTCCGAAAATACTACGAAAATAGTTCTTCAAGAAAATAAATCTGCAGGGATTCTCTTCAGAAATTCTTACAAGGACACTTCGAGGGTTTTCTCCAGTGATAGTGTCAGGTTTTTACGGGAATACCTTCAACAATTTTTCCAAGGATCCTTCCGGGAATACGTCAATTGTCATTTGGGTTAAGAATATGTTTTGAGATGAGTATTTAAAACAGTTTTAAAAAAATTCCGGCATGGATGTACTCGGATCAATACAACTGAAGATTTATTCTTAGATGAATAGAGATCCAGGCTATTTCAAGATTGTTAATAAGGTAAAACAAATTGGATGATTATTATTGGTATTGGTTGCGATAGTTTTGTAATTTGTTATTCAACGTAAACCTGTCAGTTTCATAGCTTTTAACCAAGTCAAGGACTATCAGATGTAGATACATATTAACAAAAAATAGGTGTAAGCTCCAGAAGAAACAATGCACGAGTGAAGAAAAACCCCTAACCGTGCAGAAATTGGCCGCCGCTACCATCATTACGCTGAGTTGTGTGTCTTTTCCCCTCTCTCTCTCTCTTCTTGGCGTAACGTCCTCACTGGGACAAAGCCTGCTTCTCAGCTTAGTGTTCTATAAGCACTTCCACAGTTATTAACTGAGAGCTTCCTCTGCCAATGACCATTTTGCATGTGTATATCGTGTGGCAGACACGAAGATACACTATGCCCAAGGAAGTCAAGGAAATTTCCTTTACGAAAAGATCCTGGACCGACCGGGAATCGAACCCGTCACCCTCAGCATGGTCATGCTGAATACCCGTGCGTTTACCGCCTCGGCTATATGGGCCCTCTTTTCCCCTATTATAATTGAAGGGGTGTCTTTTCCCCTATTATAATTGAATTCCACAAGAAAGCAGTCAACAATATTTGGCAGTACTGCTGCTAGAAAATTCAGAGGTTCTTTGGGATACCCATCAAAGAATTCCTTTGAAAACTATCATTAAGATTTCATTTCTCGGTGATTTAAAAAATAAATTGTACAAAGCATTGCTACTGATATAATTTTGGTTCTAAAAGACTAAATTGCATATGCCAAAATGGTATGATCCTGTAAAGTGTGACAAGTTGGCAATAGCCTCCAATAATTATAATGCCAAATATTTTTTTATTAGAGATCTATGTTTGTCATTAAGACAGTGGTTTTCAGATTTTTTCTGGCTCCCCAGGCCACCCCTCTAGCTACGCCAATGACGAGCCCGCATAGGAAGTAGACATCGACTCCTGAACGAGGTATTTACCCGTCATCCATTTCGCCGCAATTTTTCTGGACCTATCCGCGACCCAATTGCCGTTGTCGGCGGGTACTCGGTATGGGTCCACTATGATGGCGATATCCGTCCCCCACTCGGAAAATGCCTGACAAAGCAGTTGCTAAGCCGCGTAACAGTGATTCAGGTTCAGCTGCGTTACCTGACCTGTGATTTGTTCAGCTGCGGCTTTTTTAAAAGCCGGGTACCTTGGACCACCCGTCGGATGTCTGTTGTTCACGGATTTCACAGTACTAATAAGACAAATGGGTGGACTCGTGCAGCCTTGTGCCTTATGGCCTTCGGCGCTGCATCTCCGGCACAGCTTGTTCCTGACAGGGCTTTTGTAGTCGCATGGCTTGTATCCTGGTTCCAGACACCTGAAGCAATCCTCCGGTGGTTCATGAAAGGTCTGATGGCATACTGACCAGCTCATCTTGATCTTCCTTACTACGTTCTTTACCATCAGAGTCGCCTCTGCTGTAAGAACCCTCACCTTGACCCCTTCGCCAAGGACCTCTTCCGCCAGGCTTTTGTGGGCGGCGTCCTTGCGTTCCTTGTCACACTTCAGCTCTAGGCTCATTTCACCCGTACGAGTACATCTTATATTGCGCTCGTTGGCTCCCATATCCACGAACTTGGCGTCGCTTCGCATCGTCCTCAAGACGTCCGAGTATTTAGACTGTTGGGTCGTCACGACGTGCGCGTCGCCTTTCTCGCACTAGGCACCAACGCTTCTACGTCTTCTTGGTTTGGCGTCCCCAAGCACCTTCTATTCTTGCGGTTTTTCTTGTTCCTATGCTAAGGGACACGGTAAGGGACGATACCCAGTTGTTACATAAAGTAAACACCATTCGTGAGCTGAAACTCATTGAAACATGTACAGTCGGATCTCTTATTAGACGCTGCCTCCCACTTTACGCCCACCGCGTTTTCCAGGCTGTCTTTTTACCAATTTAGTTCATTTTTGCCTTTCTCGTACACTAAGTGTACAGGAAAGGCTATATGTTCACTCCAAAAATGACATTTTGATAGAAGGCCCGGAGGGTCGAGTCACATATACCAATCGACTCAGCTCGACGAATTGAGGTGATGTCTGTGTGTGTGTATGTGTGTGTACAAAAAAACTCACATCACTTTTTGGCAGTAAACCTCAACCGATTTTAATGACCGACGGTTCATTCGACGCGGCATATAGTCCCATTGTTTCCTATTGAAAATGGTTCGGATTGGTCCAGCCGTTCCGGAGTTATGGCCATTTAGGTGTTCCGGATCGGCACCTCTGGGAGGGACCAGACATGAAAATGCAACAAACCCATGCATGCGACATATCAAACCACGGCATTTTCGATCATCTGATAAATGGAAAGCAGGAAATAGTCTCAGACCATATCTGAACCGGTAGTGTTCCGGAACCGGTTCCGGATGTCCCGCCGGAAGTGGCCAAATATAAAAGAGAACCAAACCCAAGCATGCGACACATCAAACCACGGCATTTTCGATAATCTGATGAACGGTAAGTAGGAAAATAGTCTCAGACCATATCAGAACCGGTAGTGTTCCAGAACCGGTTCCGGATGCCTCGCCGGAAGTTGCCAAATATAAAAGAGAACTAAACCCATGCACGTGACACATCAAACAGCGGCATTTTCGGTAACCTGATGAACAGCTAGCAGGAAAATAGTATCAGATCATATCTGAACCGGTAGTGTTCCGGAACCGGTTCCGGATGTCCCACCGGAAGTGGCCAAATAAAAAAGAGAACCAAACCTATGCATGCGACACATCAAACCGTGGCATTTTCGGTAACCTGATGATCGGTAAGCATGAAAATAGTCTCAGACCATATCTGAACCGGTAGTGTTCCGGATCCGGTTCCAGATGTCCCGCCGGAAGTGGCCATACACAAAAGAGAACCATACCCATGCATGCGACACATCCAACCACAGCATTTTCGATAATCTGATAAACGGTAAGCCGGAAAATAGTCTTAGACCATATCAGAACCGGTAGTGTTCCGGAACCGGTTCCGGATGTCCCGCCGGAAGTGGTCAAATATAAAAGAGAACCAAACCCATGCATGCGACAGCGGCATTTTTGATAACGTGATGAACGGTTAGCAGGAAAACAGCATGAGATCATATATGAACTGGTAGTGTTCCGGAACCGGTTCTGGGTGTTCCGCCGGAAGTGATCACATATAAAATTGAACATAACTCATTCATGCGACACAACAAACAGCGGCATTTTCGATAACCTGATGAACGGTTAGCAGGAAAACACCATCAGTCCATATCTGAACCGGTAGTGTTCCGGAACCGGTTCCGGGGGATCCCGATGGATGAATGCAAACTTTTTAAGGAGTGATGTGTACGCATATGGTCAAATCTCAACCGTTACATAGTAATTAACTTTAGATGTTTTTGACTTTGCTTGTCTCAAACTGGCTATAACTTGAAAAAGGTCAAACTTATCGCAGCTTTTTAACCCTCATTCGAAAGTTTATTTAATTTTCTATCAAAAACAGATCTTTTAAGCTAATGGTTTGGTTAAATATCTTAGTTTTCTACAGAATTTATGCTCGAAAATATTGTTTTGCCTTTCTCGTGCTCCGAAGTGTACTGAAAGGCTATATGCTCACTATATGGCTATATGGCGTCTCAAAATTCAAGATGGCGGCAAAAACTTCAAGACGGCAGCTGTTTAATGGAGGTTTACGCTCTAAAACCATTCAATATGGGTGTATCTGATATGGGGAAGAAGTCTGGAGTCCAAAAATAGCGACCAGAATTTCCAAGCTGCTGGACATAAATCCTAAATGGCGGCTCAAAATTCAAGATTGCGGCTGTTGTTTAAGAGTTCAAGGCTCAAAAATCAAAAACCAGATAAATGATATGAGCTCTGATGAAATGGATTTCTGTGAAACGTATGAAAGTACGATATTCATCAACATGTCACTTGAGTTGTGTTGAAGTGTGTTTTCGAAGGCACGAGAAAGGCACCATCACCGCTCGGTGGATTAATTAGGGTTTTTTTGTATGTGATGAGGTTATAGTAAGTACTAACTGCACTGAAAAAATCAGATGGATTAGATGAAAGACAGCCGAGAAGTTGCGGTGAGCGTAAAGCGGGTGGCAGCGTGTAATTGCAGACTCGACTGTATTATGATTATTTTATAAGGATGGTTAAACAGATCATCGCTGCTTCATAACACCCTGTTTTACGGTATGCACAGGGCCGGATCTAAGGTGGGATGGGCAGGGCCCCGGGCCCCCACATTTAAGGCCCCCCACAAAAACCTTCTTTGGTTGCTAACATTTATTTATTTTCCATATTGCTCAAGTACAGTTCGAAAGTAAGAAAGAACATTTTTGCTCATTTCTCCTAGGGGCTTCAACTTCCACTCGGGCCCTGGGTCCCCACAATCCTTAATCCGGACCTGGGTATGCAACATTCAAGCATGCAAGTTCAATCGGTAAAATTCTGACACATCATTTAAGCATTCTTTGAAATCACTGATGAACGTCCAAATATTGCCCCCGTCATAATGTACCTTATTATTCAAATCATTACCATTCACGTCATAACCGAAACCCCTCATTCAGGATGACAAATTAGCCAGAATTAGCTCATATCCATAAATTGTGAAAATCATCATTGTTCCCACCGAGAGCCTCGTACCGCACCGCCCGTCCCTCCACTAGAATCCAGCCAGTCATACCCACAAACCCACGGTCATCATCAATTATTCCGAGCAGCTCTCGCAGTTCGCACAACAGTCGCAGACCGTTGCGTCGTCGTCTGGACTGGAACATCCCCTGCGCCGCCACTCGCACCGCCGGCCAGATTGCCCGACTTGTCCAAAATGGGGCGTGTCTCATTACCATCGCACGAGCAGCAATGATTTCCGTGCGCTCTGCTCTGGTTCGCAAGATTTGTGGATTCCATCTGGCTGGTCGCGGTCGGGTAAGAGACGACACCACCGACAGACAGAACAAGTGTTTTGCGTTACGTTTGTACGCCGCCAGAGATCAAGTCACAATTCATTCCTACTAACCCGACTCGATCCGTACTGTAATGATATCTATAATTAAGAGAACCAGTTTGCATGCCGGTCGTGAACTGAAAAGATCATTCATTCAGAATGCGCCAATGATTCGTCTCGTGGTGTCAGAGAAGTAAAAGTTTTTTTTTTCGAATAAATGATAATTGATGGAGATATATGTATGAGGTCAGGATGTCATCTATCCAGAACAATTTCCGGTGAAGTACAGTGATTCTAGAACCACTCTAAACTAGGTTTCAAAAGACCGCTACCCCAATAACCAATAATTCAACTATCAACATCATTTGGACCCTTTATGCAATACAGGACTACCATAGTGTTTCGAAGCCCTAAAGCAGTACTAAAATGCAAGGTTTTTGCTTGATACCTCATTGGATACAAAACAAACTCACTCCAGTGCCGAGCGTACAGTAGAGCACACTCTTCTTACTCCAGGAGTAATCTTAGACAAAATCCTCAAAAGAAGAAATCGTAGATTGTAGTAATCCCGATAGGAACTCTTGGAGAAATTCCAGAAGAAAGTACTGGTTAATCCTAGAAAAAAATCTTGAAGAAACCCGGAAGAAACCCGCTAAGGAACTCCTGAAAGAATCCTCAAAATCTCAAAAAAGCAAATCTCGGCAGGTCTTAGATGGATCTAGAGGTATCGAGGAAAACATTCCTAGAAAATTTCTTAGAAGGAACTCCTGCAGGAATCTTACAAAGAATTTCCGACGAAATCCCAGCCAGAATAAACTCCGGAAATAATTTTGGAAAAATTACTAAAACTAGATGGAATACTGGATAAAAAGTTGGAAAGAAAATCCCGAATTGAATTCCTGGAGAAATATCAGAAAAAATCCGAACAGAAACCTAATATTCTTCAAAAAAGATACCCTTCTAGGATTTCTTTTATAATAAATCATTTTCAGAATTCCTCTACGAGTGCCATTTTAAATTCATTTGAGTTTGCCCACTTTGTCGTTTTTGATTTTATATCAAATAACGAAGCAATATTCTTAAAATCGGTTCTCATACACGATCAAAACCGATTTTGAAAATTCTGCATCGTTATTTAAAATACTGCGTCATCGGAATCCTACACTATCCTAAAAACGTGTAGTGCAAATCAGTTTGAATTTCATGCAGCTTCCGTTGAGAATCAGGCGAATACATTACATTTTTAGCTTCTTCCGGTTCCGTTTTGTTCCCAGATTGGTTATGTGTACCATGTCTTTGTAGCGAGTTCTCTCGGAACATCGACAACACAGCAAATAATTCTGTAATATCCAGGCACGTAATTTCTGGCGATGTATCCAGTTTTGAACGTAATTTTACTCGGTTACATCGATTTCCAACAATTATCACTCTCATCATGTACACCCTACTTGGCACTGAAAAGTGTCAACAAACCCATTCCAGCAGATACCTACACCCAAAACAAGAATTTAGGCGCGTTTTAGCTCACGACGTTTTGTGCACGAAACGTGCACGTCATAAGCGCAAAACGCTCACGTTGGATGGTGCGCAAGCGCTCATGCTTGGTTATCGCATACATGCGTCGCAAAAATAGTATCTCGATACAAAGATCTACTAATGAACTGCTCGACTTGGGAACTCGACCAAACTGCGCATGATGGTGCACGCACACAAGTACTGTATGGAATGTACAAACAGCATCCGTACTGTATGCGCACGCTTAAGTGTGTGTCATTGAACGTCAGTTTGTTTTTGACTGGGCCCGTCCGTCGTCGCCGTTTCGACAGTCCGTGCCAATCAAAATCGCGCGAAGTGATATTTTTATTAATTATTTATTATTATTACCATATTATGGTCGCGCAATCGAATTCGCGGAATACGTCGTCGAGGTGTGGTCGAGTTCCGGGAGTGAAAAGGGCAGGCGGGTGATCCAGCAGAAGCGCCTTCTCCAGTATTTGATACCAGAAAAAAAGCGTGAAAAAGAAGGAAAGTGATTGCTACTGGGACGATAATAGTGTGTGGTTCTTGTGTTTGCGGATGGGGTGATGCTCCTCTCTCGTTGTCCACCTGCCAACCTGTGGGAATAAGTAAAGGAGTAGGTGGCGGGTGGCGAACGCAACATAGGAAGAAGTCTTGGCAGAACTGATTCATATTTAGATTTTCGGTGTGAATTTCTGGGGTGCGGTCCCAAAAATAAGATCGCTGCTCTGCTTTTCGGTTTCGGCGATGTGCATATCGAGTTGTAAGTGCTCCAAATGAGTGCAATCGTGGGTGGTGTGGAGGGGAATTTCGGTTGGAAGGAGAATACATTTTTCGGGTGTTATGTTATAGCTTTGTGGAGAGTTTTCTCAAATAAGTGATTTCCTACCTAGTAGAGAAGCAAGTGAAGAAATAAATAAAAAAAAGTGCAAAATCAAAATTCCGAGTGAAGCGAAAAATCATTAGTGAAATTATAAAAATAGATAAAAAAAAGAATTGGCAGATTATTCGCGGTTCAGTCCAGATTGTTGTTTTTGTTCATACATATGTATATGTATATGCATATGGACTCCATCGTCGTCGTCACCATCGGAGTTGCACAACATAGTTCCAGCAGCAGCAGCGCCAGCTGAGGTGGGAAGAAAAAAAACTCCGTCCACCGTAGAAATATCCCAGTTCGCCGATTACTTTGTGATTGTCGGCTACGATCATGTGAAAAATCGTAAGTAAAGCAAAGAAAGAGTCGTCTATTATTTATTAGTGCACGGGTTCCCAACCGGTAATCCTCCAGGGGGCCGTGACCCGTTTCAGAATGTCTGGTTACTCACGTCCATTCCGAGGTCACTTTCACTTTCAACAAGCCCCGCAAGCCCCCAAACATCTTCTTAAAATCAATTATTCACAATTTTTACCCGCGGAAGTACCATCCGGATGGCGTAGCACCGACTAAACCGTCGGCGGAATCGCGAAAAAAATTCTTCCGAACGCGAAAGAAACGTGACGAGCAGATCAAAACACGTCTGCACGCGGCAACGCCTACTGCGTTTTTCTAGACAACTCTTATGTTAAATATTGTATGTTTTTTTCATGTTTTTCGGTTTTGGTTCCACTCTGCAACGATCTTCAGCTTAACTGAAGATCGCGAGATAGACACTCATTCTCACAGCATCCATCCAGCAGAAATAGATAGCGATAGCGCATATCAACCTATCTCTCCGGCTGCCCGGAGATAGGAGAATGCAATAGCCGAACCAAATAGGTAGATGAGATCAGTCTCAAAACCGTGCGCGAATAAACCACACGTGAAATACATTCGTTCGTCTCCTGAATAAAGGCTGTGTTTTTTGTACCGTAGTAACCGCAGTGTTCGTTAATTGGTGGAAGAATTCTCGGTGCGGGACTAATTGCCAGATAAAATCATCGTGCTTACCACTCTGGGCCGCGATCTTTCCCAGAACCGCGAATCGGGATAAGACCAGATTGAGAACGGTCATTTCGGTTGTGTTGACCAGTGCGCCAAGGTCGAAGACGGAACATAATTAATGGTCCTTCGAGCCGGATTCGATCGAAGCGACAAAGAAACAAGTGCGGTGATATACGGTGCTAATTGTTCTCGCGGCGTGGTTTTGCGTTTACCATTGTGCGGTCGCCTGTGAAAGGCGGCATTGTTGCTGGTTGCTGGCTGCATCTGTGCTTGGTTCTACGGTGGCTGTGGACACGCGGTTGGGCTGCTCGGCGACCACACATCGACGACGACGACGACGACGATCCATACAGGGCTGTGCAGCGGTTCCCGTTCATTCTGAGCTAAGTACATAGTTATAAGGAGGTGGTCAAAGGTGGTGTTAAGAACGCATGATCTTACACTGACGAAGTGCATGTGCTGGAAATAGCCATCAATAAAACGATTCATTGCATGATTGCGTTTCATTTGGTCTGGGGGGTTGATTTGGTTCGCTGAGTTGAACGCACTTTGGGCTTATTTCTGATATTCTGTCACTCGGTGGGTTCTGTCAAGCGCGAAACGTTCGATATCGCGGCGCGGTCGGATTACTGTGTGCAGTGCAAGTGCAAAAGTGATTAAGATGGTGAATTCCGACCTGAGAAAGCTGACGAAGAAGGAGCGACAACTGCGGGACATGGTGGAATCCATTGAGGAGTTCGTGAACGAGTATCAGGAGGCACGCGATAAAGGTTCTGTTCCAGCAAGACTGAAAAAGCTGGACGAGGTCTACGATTCCTTCTGTGATGTGCGCGCAGACATCGAAATACTCCTCGAGGAATGCGACACCGATGATGAGGAGAGTAGAGAGGTTTCAGCAGCGGTTCGCGAACAGACCATGGCGGCCAGGGTGAAACAACGCAGCGAACAAAATTCCAAGACCCTGAAGACATTCATCCAACAATACTTCCGACTAAAGGCATCATTAGAAGGTTTCATGCACGGGCCCGGTTCAAGCAGTCAACTGATCCCAGCACCACCGAACAACGCACCGGCGGCGGCCTCTCCTATGCGTGTGAAGCTACCCGAATTGAAGATTCCGACGTTTCGGGGATCGCTCATGGAATGGGTCACTTTTAGGGACACGTTCAAAACCCTAATTGTCGACAATCCTCACTTGACCGATATCGATCGGTTCACATACCTTCGAACTTCGTTGGCGGGAGAAGCGCTGCAGCAGATTGCGTCGATTGACCTCACGGCGGACAACTACTCCATAGCGTGGCGCTCATTGGAGTCACGCTACGAAAACAAGAAGCTTCTGGTGAAGTCCCACATAGATGCTCTGTTCGCAGTCAACCCGATGAAGAAGGAGTCCTTCGAAGCGCTGAATCACGTCATCGGCGAGTTTGAGAAACATCTACAGATGCTGACGAAGCTCGGCGAAGATACTCAACATTGGAGTACGCTTCTGGCTCACATGCTGGCCAGCAAGCTCGATCCCACAACACAACGACTGTGGGAAACGGAACATCGCTCAACAGACGTTCCCAAATATGACGACATGCTGAAGTTCCTAACGAACCACAGGACAGTTTTGCGTTCGATTTCCGGTGAAACACAAGCACCAAAGGAGCCGAAGAAATTCTCAAAGTTTAGCAGCAGTTATTCGGTTCAGCAGCAGTCGTGTCCATTCTGCAGTGACGGTCAACATTGGACGTACCAGTGCAAGCGGTTCAGGGAGATGAGAGTCGACGAGCGGAGGAATGCAGTGAAGGTCAACGATTTGTGCTTCAATTGTCTCGGTCGCGGTCACACTTCAAAGGTCTGTTCCCGAGGCGCCTGTCGTGTTTGCGGTCAACGACATCATTCATTGCTGCACATCAACAGCACTAATGAGCAGCAGGCACCGCAATCGAACAAGCGCTCGCAACAGTCACCACAGAACCCACAATCGAGTCAGACAAGTTCATTCTCACAGCACAAAAAGCCAACACATACCAATCCTCAGCAATCCTCAAACCAATCTTCCAAAAACCCCATTCCTATAGCCAATCCAAGCATGCAAACGCCACCTACTCTAGACACTCCTAACGTTGTACTCACCGCTCAAGAAGCCAAGGTGTCACGATCGGTTCTGCTAGCAACTGCGATCGTGATCCTTGAAGACCCCTTTGGAAACACCATGCAAGCTAGAGCATTGCTTGACAGCGGCTCTCAGCTGTGCTTTATTTCTGAACGAGCATCGCAGCGTTTGAAATTCAAGCGCTCTCGCGAAGCACTTTCGATTAGTGGTATCGGTCAAGCCGCTAAGAAGTGCAAGCAATCCATTTTCGCTCGGGTTCGCTCTCGTATTTCGTCGTTCACTGGGGAAGACGTATTCTACGTGCTTCCACAAGTTACGCTTAACCTTCCCACCCGGAAGATTGATTCCAACAGTCTGCAACTTCCGGAGGGCATCGCACTCGCCGATCCACTTTTCACGGAACCCGGTAGCGTGGATGTGGTTATCGGGGCAGGATTGTTCTTCGACCTGCTCCTCAAGGAGAAATTCAAGCTCGGAGATGATGGACCAGTCGTACAAAACACGAACCTCGGCTGGATTGTATGCGGAAACCTTCCTATCGAGACAGATGTGCTGAGACCGCACGTTGCCAATCTGTGCACCGAAAGGCTGGATGATCTACTCACGCGATTCTGGGAGCTGGAGTCGTGCAAAACGAACAGTGTGCTGTCATTGGAAGAATACGCCTGCGAGAAGCTCTTCGACCGTACAACGGTGCGGGATGGAAGTGGGCGGTTCATTGTAACACTTCCCAAGAAGGACTACTTGATTCGTCAACTTGGGGATTCGAAATCCACGGCGATGCGCCGTTTCTTGTCGCTGGAACGCCGGCTAGACCAGAATCCACAACTCAAGCAAATGTACAGCGAGTTCATTCACGAATACCTTCGCATGGGCCACATGGAGGAGGTTGTCGCGGACGAAGAAGATGCTGCACTGCCGCAGTACTTCATTCCGCATCACTGCGTCATCAAACCCGACAGCACAACTACGAAGCTACGGGTGGTGTTTGATGCATCGTGTGCTACGTCGACCGGAGTCTCCCTCAATAATGCGTTGATGGTGGGGCCGACGGTTCAGGATGATATCATTTCGATCGTCCTTCGCTTCCGATTTCATCGGATTGCCATCGTAGCGGACGCCGAAAAGATGTACCGTATGGTACTGCAACAGTGGACGGATCGCAAACTGCACAAGATCTTCTGGCGAGATAGTCGGAACGAGGAAATCCGAGTCTTCCAGTTGAACACCATAACGTACGGGACGGCGTCAGCGCCGTATTTGGCCACGAAATGTCTTAAGCGACTCGCAGAACTGGATGGACACAAGTACCCTGAAGCAGCAAAAATCCTCAGCAAAGACTTTTACGTTGACGACATGATGACTGGAGTGGACAGTGTAGAAGATGGAGTCAAGCTGTGCAGCGACATGCAGCAGCTGCTGAAAGGCGGAGGATTCAACCTGCGAAAGTGGAGTAGCAACAGTCCAGCTGTTTTGGAGGAAATACCCGCGGAGCTCAAGGACGACCGCAGTTCGTTCGAGCTCGACGACTCAAGCGCTACCATAAAAACCCTTGGTCTAGTCTGGGAGCCCAGGATAGATGTATTCCGCTTCAAGGTTCCGGAATGGACATCTTCGGTGATCTGCAAACGTTCGGTCGTTTCCGACCTAGCAAGAATCTTCGATCCGATCGGGCTAATCGGAGTTGTGATCGTCTCTGCCAAAATATTCGTCCAGA